>NW_010972620.1:3471182-3471511 GCF_000737465.1 Haliaeetus leucocephalus
AAAAAAGACCCCCCCGCCGCGGGAGCCAGTAAGTCAGCTTCACTGGGGACCCAACTTAAGTTTGCCTCTATGCAAACGCACGTAGCATGGGGAATAAACAGGAGAGATTAGAGACGTGCGCGCCTGCAGGGCCATGATCTTATTGGCATCACAGAGACATGGTGGGATGGCTCCTATGACTGGAGTGTTGCAATGGAAGGATACAGGCTTTTTAAGAAGGACAGGCAGAGGAGACAAGGAGAGGATGTCACCCTCCATGTCAATGACCAGCTGGAGTGCGCAGACCTCCACCTGGGGCTGGATGAGGAGCCAACCGAGAGCTTATGGGT
>NW_010972620.1:3471920-3683094 GCF_000737465.1 Haliaeetus leucocephalus
CCTGGACTTCAGGAGAGCAGACTTTGGCCTCTTCAGGGATCTGTTTGGTAGAGTACCATGGGATAAAGCCCTGGAGGCAAGAGGGGCCCAAGAAAGCTGGGTAATGTTCAAGGATCACTTCCTCCAGGCTCAGGAGCAATGCATCTCAACAAAGAGGAAGTCAGGCAAAAACGCCAGGAGGGCTACATGGATGAACAAGGAGCTACTGGACAAACTCAAACACAAAAAACAAGCCTACAGAAGGTGAAAGCAAGGACAGGTAGCCTGGGAGGAATACAGAGAAATTGTCCGAGCAGCCAGGGATCAGGTTAGGAAAGCCAAAGCTCCAGTAGAATTAAATCTGGCCGGGGGCATCAAGGGCAACAAGAAAAGCTTGTATAGGTACATCAGTGATAAAAGGAAGACTAGGGAAAATGTGGGCCCAGGAAACGGGAGACCTGATTACCCAGGACATGGAGAAGGCTGAGGTACCCAACAACATTTTTGCGTCTGTCTTAACCTCCAAGTGCTCCAGCCACGCCGCCCATGTGGCAGAAGGCAAAGGCAGGGACTGGAAGAATGAAGAACCACCCACCATAGGAGAAGATCAGGTTTGAGACCATCTGAGGAACTTGAAGGTACACAAGTCCATGGGACCTGATGAAATGCATAGTTGGGTCCTGAGGCAACTGGTAGATGAAGTGGCTAAGCCACTATCCATCATATTTGAGAAGTTGTGGCAGTCTGGTGAAGTTCCCATTGACTGAAAAAGGGGAAACATCACCCTCATTTTTAAAAAGGGAAAAAAGGAAGACCTGGGGAACTACAGGCCAGTCAGTCTCACCTCTGTGCCCATCAAGATCATGGAGCAGACCCTCCTGGAAACTATGCTAAGGCACATGGAAAATAAGGAGGTGATTGGTGACACCTAACATGGCTTCAGTAAGGGCAAATCATGCTTGATAAATTTGGTGGCCTTCTATGACGGGGTTACAGCATTGGTGGATAAGGGAAGAGCAACTGACGTCATCTACCTGGACTTGTGCAAAGCATTTGACACTGTCCTGCACGACATGCTTGTCTTTAAATGGGAGAGACATGGATTTGATGATGGACCACTTGGTGGATAAGGAATTGGCTGGACAGTTGCACTCAGAGAGTTGTGTTCAACAGCTCGATGTCCAAGTGGAGACCAGTGACGAGTGGTGTTCCTCAGGGGTCGGTATTGGGACTGGCGCTGTTTAACATCTTTGCTGGTGACATGGACAGTAGGATTGAGTGCACCCTCAGCAAGTTTGCCAACAATACCAAACTGTGTAGTGTGGTTGACACGCTGGAGGGAAGGGATGCCATCCAGAGGGACCTTGACAGGCTTAAGAGTGGAGCCTGTGTGAACCTCATGAAGTTCAACAAGGCCAAGTGCAAGGTCCTGTACATGGGTCAGGGCAATCCCAAGCACAAATACAGGCTGGGCAATGAGTGGATTGAGAGCAGCCCTGAGGAGAAGGACTTGGGGGTATTAGTGGATAAAAAACTGAATACAAGCCAGCAATATGTGCTCGCAGCCCAGAAAGCCAATCATGTTCTGGGCTGCATCAAAAGAAGCGTGGCTAGCAGGTCGAGGGAGGTGATTCTCCCCCTCTACTCTGCTCTCATGAGACCCCCCCTGGAGTACTGGGTTCAGGTCTGGGGCCCCCAACATAAGAAGAACATGAACCTGTTGGCACAAGTCCAGGGGAGGGCCACGAAGATGATCGGGGGCTGGAGCACCTCTCCTATGAAGACAGGCTGAGAGAGTTTGGGTTGTTCAGCCTGGAGAAGAGAAGGCTCTGGGGAGACCTTATAGCAGCCTTCCAGCACCTAAAGGGGCCTACAGGAAAGATGGGGAGGGACTTTTTACAAGGGCATGTAGTGATAGGACAAGGGGTAACGGTTTTAAACTGAAAGAGGGCAGATTTAGATTAGATGTGAGGAAGAAGTTCTTCACTGTGAGGGTGGTGAGGCACTGGAACAGGTTGCCCAGAGAAGCTGTGGCTGCCCCATCCCTGGCAGTGTTCAAGGCCAGGCTGGATGGGGCTTTGAGTGACCTGGTCTAGTGGAAGGTGTCCCTGCACGTGGCAGGGGGGTTGCAGCTAGGTGATCTTTATGGTCCCTTCCAACCCAAACCATTCGATGATTCTATGATCAGATTATAAAGGTATATGCAAGTCAATATTTAGGAGACAGTATTTATCCCACAGGTAAGGATTACCTGAATAATTTACAAATTCCCTTGTGAATGAACTACACATCCTTGTAAGCAAAATGTACATTACAGCTCCTAAATTGCCGTGCACCACTTTTGCTGGGAACTAAGTCACATTTGCTTCCCAAGATAAATTCCTCTTCCTTAAATGCAATTTTCATTGCACCTTGCTACAAAGTGCCATAAACCTGCAGGAAGAAATAACTGATCCCTGCTGGCTGACTGTACCAGACATGAATCATTGACTCCACTGTGTATGGAAAGAGATGGGCATGTTTGTGGGAAGGAGGAATTAAAGCCCAGAGCCAAGATCTCTGCAGGAAATCCTAAAAATAGCCAAACTTAGGAAGAAGTGTGGAGTAAGCTTTCTGGTTTCAGTATCAAGTCACTTAGTAAAATTAAGATTTGGGAAGTAGAAAACTGAATCAACCACAGCTTTCATTTTCCTGCTACCCTATAGATCCTGCTTATTGCCCAAGTTCAGAATTACAATGTCAACATATTGACAGTTGGACTCAATGATCTTAAACGTCTTTTCCAACCTGAATGATTCTATGATTCTATATCACCTACCTCTCATTTTAGGCATGCCAGCCTTTCAGCAAATCATTTCAGCTATATCAAACATCAGTAATTAACAGCATAAGAAGGATGGAAGTTGTGCTTGTGAAAAGGGCACACTGAAGAAGAGACTGAAAGATAAGCTGGTATACTTGCAAAAATGCTATTGAATGCTTGGTATCATTTTAGGATGATTTCCTTTTAAAATACTCAATTTCCCTCTCCAGTCCTCAGTATTCTACTCCCCTGCTGTACCTGTCTTTGCATAGGCATAATATAGAGGACTAATACAAAACAATCAGGTCTAGAAAACATGACCTTGACCAGCTTGGAGGAACTGAAATTATTTTGATATAGAGAAAGGTGATAGAGGGGAAACATAAAAATATAAAAGGCTGCAGAGAAGAGGAAGGAAGGAAATAATCTTTTTTCCATGCTCATTTTGGGCATGACAAAAAGTAATGGGCTTAAACCATAGCAGAGGAAATTTAGGTTAACCGTTAGGAATAACTTTCTAACAGTTAGCACAGCAATGCATGGGAAAAAAATTTCCTAGGTAAGAAGGAGAAACTCCATTTTTGTACGCTTTTATGAACAGGTTAGACAAACATCTGCCAGGAATTGTTTACATGCAGCTGATACTGCCTTGAACAGGGGAGATGGGACTAAATGATCTCTAAAAGTCCTTTCCAGCCTTATTTTTTTATGATTCTGTAATCAACTTTGAAAGGAGCTTGGCATCACTCCTATTGAAAATAATGGCAGTTTGCAGAGTGTTCTGTAATGGCATTCCAGATTTCCTCTGGTACAAACCAAGGTGGAACTGTGTGCATTTTAGCGGAGGGAAGTGGGACCTCGAGCTCCAGTAGCTGCAAGAAGGGTGGTAATTTATACCTAGCTGCATTTGTCACACTCAGTATCTTGCATTACCAAGCTCTTTACAAAGCAGAAGAAATTTGATGCCTCTTTCAGGCCATTCTTCAGATTCTGTTCTGAATTGAAGCTGATGGGTAGCTGATAATGCTTCTTAGGTGGATGAGTAACTGATTCTAATGCATTGTTTCACATAAATTAGAGCTTTCTCTATTCTAAGTATTTTTCTGAGCAAATAGTCTTAAATCATCAGAAAACATTAAGTTAAAGGATATATTTTAATTTCAGGCTAACAGAAGATATAATTCTACATATAACTCTTCCCTATGTCAGTCTGAACAATCTGATGCAGCTCAGGATATGGCTCACTGTGCTGCCAGCTATGGTTTGCTGTTTTCTAAAAAAAAACCCCATTATTTTCATCCTCTCCATATACAAATGCAAATAGAATTTATTCAAAGGATATTTCTTCAGTAGTTGGTATTTAGAATTTAATAATTACAATCTCCAGAAATTGTAAAGACAATTCCATCTGAAGTTCACATTTATACTTAGATTATTTTGCACTTTATGGCCAACATTCCTTTGCTGCTTCTCCAGCAAAAGATACAGTCTCTTCTTGGAAGTAATGTGTTATGCTCTAATAGTTTGTAGTGTAACTTGTTATGCTTTTTGCATATTGATACATTTTCAGGTAACCAAAATATCTCTACAAAAAACTTCATAGTGTACTCTCAGCTGCAATGTGCTACCTAAGATTCTTTATCTATTTTCCCCTCATGATGACTAATCAGTATTTCTCTATTGTGGACAAAGATTCCTGCATGAGTATATTTGACAGGAATCATTTATCTACAGGAAGAATAATGGATTAATCTGCACTTCCATGGAAAAAAACAAAACAAAACAACAGAGTTTCTTATATATTGAGATA
This sequence comes from Haliaeetus leucocephalus, assembly GCF_000737465.1. NCBI lineage: Eukaryota > Metazoa > Chordata > Aves > Accipitriformes > Accipitridae > Haliaeetus > Haliaeetus leucocephalus. Next base: position 3,476,513 of record NW_010972620.1, read on the forward strand.
CTGATCTGAAAATTCATCAACAAATACTGAAGAGGAGTTCTTAACTCTGTCCTTGACTCAAACTTTCCTGCTGAGGCAATGCGAGGATCTGGAAATTAATGAATGATGTTATGCACTAAACCATGCTATGAATGATGGTTTATATTTTTTCTATTACACTTACAACAATGAATCTGAGAACATCTCAAACATTAATTCATTTATTCCCACAACATCCTCACAAAGTAGAATTCCCATTTTAGAGAGAGTATAGAGAAACACTGTCCATCCACAAACACATGGGGATGTGGTAATAGAGCAGGGACTAAAGTCTACTTTGGATACTAGTTCCAGTAGGTACAAGTCCCAGCAAGACTTTTCTTCCTTTTTGATATGATTAACTACAATCAGCCATCTAAAACTTCCTTGCTTACCTCTAGTCAGTGAAACCGTTTCGCTACAGCGCAAGTTCTGCTGAAGCCACCGTGGTGTGAATTTGTACTAAAGAAGTGAAAGGCAGATACAGCTACAAATACGTAGGAAGGGGAAGGGTTGATGGGGAAAAGAGAGCACAAGCCTGAAGGAGTTATATACCTGGAAAAGTGCCCTCAATGATGCTACCAGGGACAAGTCTGAAGCCTTGAATTCGCAGCTGTGGGTAACATGCTGGTATATCACTGTCAGAGGACAAGGATAAGGAAGGTTACCCTTTGATCACTGAAATCCAAGTATAGTGCCTTACTGGGTTTGCCCTATGGCAAGACACTAGATATTTTAACTCCCTCTTACAGTCAGACGCGTTCAAAGCAAGCTGAGGACACAGAGCGCTTCACAGAAGATACTCAGGACTGTGTATCGTTGAATCCTGAATTATAAGTAATAAATATATATAAAAATAGTAGGAATTAAACACAGAATGGGTGAAAAGGGTAGATACGTTGTCATTCTAAACTTTACACAATTGTGTCACATTGAGTCACTCTCAACCCTAAATATAGTTTGCCATTGTAATTTTCTTTGTAATCTTTCCTTTACACCCTAGCATGTTTTGAGCACTTAAGACAACTTTATTGAAATGAAAGACTTAAAGTGACAAGAGGGGTCTTTTTTCTGCTACCAGTCAGTTCATGCTTAATGCTTAGCAATTTGGAAAATTCACTTAATATTAACATTTTTCAGATCTAAGAATTTTAGGAAGATTAGGTTTATAAAAAGGCATTCTTTTAAAAGTGATTCATATACAAGTACTAGTTTAAAATGTCCCTTTTATGGATGGATTATTTTGTCTACCATTTTTCCATATTAACTAGCTCTCAGTCATTTCCAAGCTCATCTTCTCCAGTATGAAAAATATATACATTTTGGTGTGTGACTTACTTGCCAGGTCCAATAATATTTACAGAAACCTGAATAACCTCATTTAATATTTTCCTTATCTTCATTTTTTATGGATTTAACTGATCCTTGGATTTTTGTTTGGATTTTTTTCAAAAACAATATTTTAAACAGCCTGTTTTCATTTTATGGACCTGCTAATTCTGTATGCCTAAACTTATCCCTTCTTGTTGTTTCTGCAGACCTTTACTTTTGCTATATTTTGTAAGAAAGAGCAGAAAAAATCACCTTCTAACTTTTTTTTCCCCACCTGGGTAATTGCAGGCAGGAATAGCCCTGATATCAGAGAAGCCCACCCATCTAGCGTATGTACTACAGATAGTGGTGCATCCTGCAGAAATTCTTGAGCAGCTCTGCAGTGAAGTATGATTCACCAGGGTGTATGAATTCTGACAGCCCTGCTAGGCTCAAACTCATTCCAAAAAGCAGCATTTGGTGGTTTCTACACTGTTCCCCATTTCATGTTCCACAAAGACTTAGTCATTTGGATGCACCGTTCAGCTGGTTGTATGTGTAGGCACAGTGCCATACCGAGATGCTAAAAGGGTAGTGCAGGGAGATGCAGAACTCAGCCCTGGTCTTGTACAGACAGTACTGACCTGGATCTACTATATTCCTACAGGACATGAGCTGACAAGTAGATGCCTCTGAACTATATTCCCTACACCTCTCAGTTCCAGAATTATGAAGCAGAACTATCCAAGGCACACGAATAAGAGAAGTTGAGAAGCTGCCACAGCAAAGGAAGATGTCATAACAAGCAACATCTCTTCTCTAACAACCGTGAGCTAATTAACACCAAGCCTGAGGTCTCAGCTATCTGTGGGTGGTTTGAGTTAATATCTTTGCTGGATCCAGACTAGTTCCTTCAGAAGGACATTTCTAGTGATTTCATAGTTAAGGGACAGTTAATCCACAACCACAAAGGATGCGGGCAATAACTGAGTTCACTGTTACGAACTCACTCATTACAAGAATGAAAGTATCCCATTAAGATGAATTTCCTCAGTCTACTATTCAATTTTATTAAAAGAAAGTTTTGAACTTCAAACCTTGTGTCTTTTCCTTTGTACTTACAATAGTAATTGAATATATCAAGCACAGAGAGTAGTTCATCTCCCATCCTTCATCTTAAAAGTGTTTTGTACTTAATAATAATGATAGTGATATTAATTTATTTGTGTCCATAAGCTTTAAACCTAGCCTTCTACTATAGTTACACAATATTGATTGGAAGGGGTTAGATCAAACAATTCTAGAAATTGAGCTGCTCCAAACTTTTAAGAGCTACTTTTAAGCAAGAACTGTCCCTATCAGGCTTTCAAACTGTTAACAACAGAAAGCCCTGACATCCTTCTGTCAACATTTTCCTGAACCACAAATTGCTCATGCATTAGAAATTCACTTGAAATGGCATAAAAAGGCTGTGAAGTAAATGTATTCCTGAAGCCTGGGTCTGCAAGCCAGCGTAATTTCAGAAAACACCATACAGGCTGAAAAGGCAGCAGTTGCAAGGACTGAATTTAACTATACATGATAACTCAATTTATTTTCTCTGTAGTCTCATAACTCAGTAAGTCTTTAATGGTTTCATAAATAAACAGATGGATGCCATCAAATGCCACAGAATGATAAATCTGATTGGCCTCTCTATAATTTTGGATAGCTTTATCCCAAAAATAGACAGTGGAAGCATCTTACTCCAAGAGTGTGATAAAATAAATGTGAGAAGGTAGATTATGGGCAATTGCATTGTCCTAGTGATGAATGAAACTTTCCATGATGGTGTGACTAAGAATGAGGGCAGGTCTCAATGTAACTCATTCTAGTGGTAGATTTGAACAGATTTGACTTCTGTTGATAAAAAAAGGTGCTTCTCTTCAAGGAATTCAAAGTTAGAGGAAGGAGAAATAGGTGACGGGACCCCCTGCTGAAAGATTTAAATCATCTATAACTTTAGCTTTGAAAGGTTTATGGTTCTAATTTAACTGTAAGCCATCTGCTCCACCTAGTATGTGTTGACTGAATATAAAACCAGACCACCAATTTCAAATAGGAAGGACACTTATCATCCAGTCTGTCACTTGCACAGGGGTTTGTTCGCTTTACCTAATTTTGCAACTCAAACTAGACAGCTATTGAATCCTCAAAGTTTAAGAACACAAAATTAAAATAACCTGCTTGGTTTTCAGGAGGAACATGTCCAAATAAGATGCTCCATTAGGTAAAGCTGTACGTTCATGTGGGCTGAATGCAGACAAGACAGGCCCCACTGCTGCCTATTTTCTATGTTAGGAACACTGGGTCTTTGTGTCAATATCAAGAGAGTAGAACAAAACACTGCTTAATAGCATTATCCAATCACCAATGTTTCCATTTGTGTAAAATAAATCATAGAAGTGATTTTTTCTTTCATGAGATTTCTATTAAAAATAACATAAGTATCATATAACCTGTCTTAGCATAATTCTCAAGTGAGAACTTCACATGTTTGTTAGTTGCCTTTATCGCTTTTGGGGTTTTTTTGTTGGTTTTTTTTTTTTCCTTTTTCTTTCCTTTGTCGACATCTGTATAGTTTGTGTTAAAAGAAGAAAAGCAGACTACAATTTCTTTCAACTATGGAAAGCTTAGCCCTGCAGAGTGCCTAAGGGTCTGCCTGCGAGAAAATCAAATTTGAAGACCTAACTTTACAGAACATTTTCTTCTTCCTATTCACGAATTACTTTTCTTTGTACGACCTATCAATTTTACTCTGACTTTCCAAACCCTACTAATCCTGTGCCTTCCTCGTCACAGAATAGGCAAAAAGGAAAAAAACCCAACACATCCAGTAATACAAGTATAGGATTTCACAGCCTAAAAAAGAAAATAAGACCAAGGTCTGTAAACTACCATTTTGTTTAGAGGAATTGGTCATGGTGAGGAAATTAGAGCTGCGAGTAGAAAGAAGCCAAAATCAAAGGGACAGCAATTCCCCACTCCTCCACATGGAGCCCATCGTGGGATCCTAAGGCTGTCCCTGCCATTTGACAAGGTAGGGAGCACAAGGTCCTGGCTACCATAAATCTTGCCCAGAGCCTCCAAGGGACAAATCAGTGCTAGAAATCAGTCCTTTTCTACATCAACAGAAAAGCACATTGTACAAGGTTACTGCTGACCTGCAATACATTCATCAAGAAAAATTCTTGACTCTTCCCTGACTTCCAACAAATACATTCTAACTAGGCTATATGGGAGCCAATGAACTTCTAAAGGAAGGAGGCTATGCACATATTTTAAATTCAGAAAGCCTATGAAAATGGATAAAAAATGTCAAGCAACTAAGGAGGTTGTGTTTTAGAGGTAAAGAAATGTAAGAGTGAAATAAGAATTGCCAAAAGTCAAGCTGAGTTAGCCTTGCAAAAGTTTATTAAAACAAGCATCCGAAGATTTTCACTGTATAAATAAATAAGAGACCAAAAAAAAAAAAAAAAGAGTCATTTTTGAGAAAGAATGAGGTGGAGATCAAGTATTTTCTAGGTATTGTCCCAGGAGTGAATTATTTGATGGTTTTCAAGGAGGAGATAATGTTTATCAAAGAAGGCACCATCAACATGGATAACGGAACAAGGATATGGAGATAAAAACAACAAAAGTTTTATGCATTGACATTGGGGTAATCAGAACACTAGTTCTGTAAGAATATAAGAAAACAAAGGCTGGTAACAGGGAAATTTAATAATCTGTCATGTCAAATGCAGTGGCATACAAATTGAGAACAGTAAGTGCTGTTTATTTCATACTAAAAATTGTCTAGATTCAAGAAAAAATATTTAGTTCTTTACTGATCTATTAATCAGACTCAGCTATATGATACTTGGCAAGAAAGAATAATTAAAGGCAGGTAAATGGAAAATTGGTCAAAATGCATCAACATTTCATCAAAGATTGTGCCAGAGCAACCTGATAGTTTTCTACAATACTAACTGATTTTCTGGGTAAGAACATGCAGAAGATTTTCTAGATTTCTGAAATCTTATACTGTGGGAAATTATCAACAGACAAAAAAGATGAGAGTTATGGAGAGTGGACAATTGCACGAAGGAGAGAAAACAGAGTAGTTCTGAGGAGGAAGAAGTCTGCTGAAGGTATAGCATGGCAACAAGAATCAATCTTTTGACCAGTCTTTTTTAATATTTTCATTAAAGAGCTTGGCATAAAAGTAGGAGTATGCTGTTGAAATTCAATCGAGACAAACATTGGTATGTATCATCAATACAGAAAGGAGTAGAATATAATCCAGAAAGAGATGCATGACCTCAAGAAATCGAGGAATATAAATATACTCAGATTCAACAGTGCAAATTTCAAAGCCATGTATTTTGGGAACAAGCAGAAACTTATACACTGTAAGTTCACTGTTTGAGGAAGAGAAGAAGGGCAGGGATGTAAGAAGTTGGCCACAGAAAGACTGAGTTGGAAGGGGGGAAAATTGTTTAAAGTAAAGTAAAAGTTAATTGGGATACAGCGAGGAAATGTTAGTGCCATTGGGCAACACCAGATGGGACTTCACATGGCGCTCTGAGTACAACCTGGCCATGCAAGGTAAAAAAAGCTGAACTGAAGCTGAAACTGGGACAGTGTTACAAAGGTGTTCAGAAGACTGAAGAACATGTTTAAAGCAGACCTCATTTGCCTTAGCCTGGCAAAATGAAGGTGAAAAAGAGATACGACTGCTGTGTTAAAACCTTGTGTGTGATAGATGCCATGTTGAAAATAGGGTAACCCCTGAATACTTCAGCTGATGGTCAGCAGGCAGGTATGGTTGAAGGATGCTGTTTCTTTCCAGGTTAGAGCCTTTGATTTGAAAGTTTGGGTTCTCGTGCGTCTGTTCACAGCCAGAAGCTTAGGATCATGAGCATCCATCACTGCATCTCTATTCCCCATGATGACTGGGGCGAAGAAATCATCAAATTACCATCTGGATGCAACCTGAAAATGGCTCAGCCAACCTCCATGAACAGCGCAGGGGATGTACCTGACTGTACTTACATTTCACAGTGTTCAGAACTTTTACAGCCTTGTCAGATATTCTTTCAGTTCCCTTTATGTAATTAAAGCTGCAAAAGCCCCCAAAAGAAAAAAAAAAGAAAAAAAAAGCCTATTTCTAATACTCTGGAGGAACAGTGACAGTTTTGGTTTGAACAATGAATAACTAGTTGTCAAAGAAATGTTCATGGTATTTAACAGTTTTTATTAATATTGAATCCCTCTAGGGCAGGAATTCCAGCAATAAAGTTGTAAAACAACCATATCTACATCCTCTGTTCTCCTCTTTTTTTTTCCTTTTTTTTTTTTTTTCCAGCTGATAGCTCTGCAGTATGCAGGTTTTACTGTCCAATCAATAAGTTACTTTTGCCAAGATTTGTGGAAGACACATTGCTAACATTATACTGCATGTTCTTCATATTAAAGCGTTTATGTCCTCTTCAAATAAATTCTTCAGAATATAAAGGAATCAAGGTTCCATGGCGAGAATGATGTAAAAACTAATTCATAACAGAACCACCTAAAATTCTTTAAAACTCCAGACAAAATCAATACCCACCTCATTCTTCATCACTTACAAAGCTTACTACGCTAAGAACCTCACTGCTTTTCAGGTAGACTTTACCTGCAGGTTGCAAAAATAATTGCTTTGGGTTTGGGCTGGAGGAGGGGTGGTGGCAGCTACTGGGTCTTATTATCTACTTTGTTTTTGCTATTGCCATAAATATTTTTTAAGTAATCATCAGCACCATCTGCCACTTAGCACTGTGTTCTTTTCACAGTGTCAATACTATAAACACAGTCTGCTCCCTCATTTGATGCAGCGCAGAAGAATGGAATTAAGCAGAAAATAGCCACTCCAAAAATAGGCCTTACTATTTAAAAGCAAGCAACTCTTTCTGCAAAATGATCTTCAGAATCAGTTTCCACCAAGTCTTAAAGAGCTGTTTTGCTAAGCATCTCCAGTTAACTAAAAACAACTCCAGATTTTACTTCTTTTGTGACCACGGCACTTGACAAACCAGTCTCTCAGTGTCAATAAGTTGAAGCTACAGCTTAATATATTAATTAGGAGTTTAGTTTTATTTATAGTCATTAAACTCTTACAAAGACCATTTTGATTTTCTTACACAATTTTAACTTTTTCTATTTTTTTTGAGCATTTAAATGGCAGCATATTGGTAACTAATATGGAGTATCCCTCAATGCAATTACTAAAATTGCATTTCTATACAAAATGGTCTATTCACGCCTTAGGTTAGAGAGACAGATTAAACTCAGTCTTCATACAGTCTAAACACTACAGGCAAACTTCCAAAAAATTCTGTTCCTTACTGAGTCTTTTAAAATAATCCACCTTATCTGCAGAGCTTCTGGTCAAATGAATACAGCCATGCACCTTTGCAAGCTGAGCTATGAGAATTGTCCCTGTCATTTCCATCATAGAAGCATCATTTGTGTAATCCAGATATATAATATTTTCTGGAAACAGGGTTTTTTTTCTAGGCATGGTGAATTATATGGTGCTGTAAACCGTACTTTAGTTTTGGCCCAGATAAAATGCCTGACTCACCCCTGTACTTTAACACAAGTTCTAGACATCAACACTGTTTTGTTGTAATGCATAGTTTGGCTTATTTCCAGTTGCATGTTGGCACTTCAGAGAAGATGAATAGAATTGAGATTTTTTTCAGTATTTCATAGGAGAAATCTTGTTATTTATGGGGGGGTTGGGGGGTGGGGAATGTCCCTTCTAGGGGTATTGTGAAGTTGGTTTTGCTCAGTGTTTTTATAAGGCTTTCCATGCTTACATGTCATTTTAGTCTACCTAAATAGTATTGTTAGATTATAAATATAAAATCTACTTCTTTGGTGCATCAATAAAAACTTATGTCAATAAAACAGCAAATAATGAAAATAAGCCAATAGTCTGCCTCCAAAATTACAAAGGAGGAGAAATGACACTCAGTCTAGAGAGGCAGATGGGTACAGAACAAAGAACGGGATGATGCAGAGAAATATGTTTACTTAAATACACATGTAGGATGCCCAGATACTACTTTGATGGGAGTAATAAACCAGCTGAGAAAAAACAGAATGCAGAACTACATTCTGTTTTATTTAGACTTACACCCTTTCACAGATTTCTTTTTTTCTTTTGCAATATCAATTTTAGATTTCTTGTTTATGTGTTTAGGAATCTAAATAGCCTACCAGTTATGAATATCTTCCCATTTTTACCTTTAACTCCCTCTTCTTCTCCCATTGTTCAGTACTCATGGTCTTTCTTCACTAAAGCCTGCTATATATATGAATGATTAAAAGTCCCACTTTTAAATGAAGGAATACGAGAAATAAAGCCTTTTTATATAACTTCAGTACCTCTTCTCTAGGTTAAGCTCTTTTCTTTCCCTGGTTCTCTTTCGCTCAGTTGAAGGCACTTTTTTTGTTAGCAGGTATTAGTCCATATATGCCTTCAAAATGCTGCATATGCAAGACTCTATAGTTAATGCCACATTTTATATAGCAGGAAACGTATACTTAGTGTAAGCATTATTCCAAAACAGATACCTTGCCAGCACTCCTCTGTACTAGCTACCTGACATGATACCATACCTGCAGCTCTTGAACTCGTAAGTCATTGTTTTCCCGTTTGAACAGAGACCACACAAAGGACAAACAAGATTAATGATCTGGGCCAGCCCTCTGCTCTAAACAGAAGCAAGCCTCAAGCCCTCCCCCCTCCCCGCCTCCTTTCTGAGTATAAGAAAAGGTCTACAAAGTGGTGAAATAGTGTACCAGAATACGTATGTCTGAGAAGACAAGGGGCTGAAGTGGTCCTTAGCAAATGAGCCTCTGAAGTTCACCCTTGACTCTTCAGCCTCACTGTTACTGGGAGGCAGGAGCTTTTCAGTAGGCACACAGATTTACTTGCTAATGCAGAATCAGATTTGGGTGTTTCCCTCTACTACCCTCATCTTTTCCCTTTGAGTACATGAAAAATGCTAGAACCCTCAAAATGCACCCACAGGCCCTTAATAATATGTACTCCACACATCACACTGTACAATTCAATTTACATTCTGTTATTAACTTTTTCATTAATTTGTCCTGTATTTTCACTCCTTTAGTACTCTGTAAATACCCTCCAACATGAAAAAAGGCAATAAGAGATTCAACCATCTTCTGTATATCTTAATTACAGTATATTTTCATCAACAACTTTAACATTTTTCTACCAAAAAAATCTTTGCTTATCCTTGTAGTCCTACTGACTTTATATTGGGTTATTTTGCAAGCGTGAAGGGACTGAGCAAGGAATGTGTTTGTAGCCGGTAGAAATTCATGGGACTTACTTGCCCCTGGACTATGTCTGCAGCTGTTTCACTACATACTGAGATAGGTACACATATGAACCTAATCTACATATGAAAACGCCTAACCTATGGTTTTACTTCCAAGGGTCAGAACAATTGACCAATATCATTAAATATAACACTTTATAAAAACTATTTGTTATTTCATATTTATATTCATGTGCCTCTTATGATATGTATTGCCTTTTCTTGTATTTTAATCAGAGAAAATTAGAAATAGAACCAAGAAAACCTTGTTACTGAAAACCCCCCATCCAGAGCTAATTGTCTTGTAGAACACTTAATGAGTCGTTATTCATTATGATGGTGAGTACAGGGAAGGCAGATGGCATGGTAATTTTATTGATTCTGTGATCCTACTGTAGTTCGCTGATTAAGTAGGATTGAACACCACAGTTAGTGTGCCCAAAATGACATGAAATTCTGTTTTGATTCAAGGATATTGGAGAGTAACTTTCAGATAGCACTGTTGGAGAGGCCTGCTGAACATGAAATTTTGTTATCTTCATTTATATTTATAACAACAGAATATTGCACGCAGTCTTCCAGGATGTATGTTCCACAACTTCCACTGCAAAATTATTTCCGCTGAAGTCGCTCTATTAATTACTATATTTTATTTAGTTCTTGGTTTTAATTTCCAATTGTTACTTTTAACTATTAAGTTAGATTCACCTCACATAGGTCATAGCCATCTAGATGTTAGAGTTCCTCTGTGGTTTAATAGAGAGACACATATACATACACCTTCAGAGACCATTCAGCTCACTGTCTTAATAGGAAAGCACCGCTACTGGGTGCTCTACCACTTTTACCTGCTTGGTAGGAAATTTTGCTGTGTGAAAGCCACAAACCTGTAAATAATTCAGAAATTACATTGTGCTTTAAAGCATTTACTGGCCTTATCCAAGAACAATGCAAATGTCAGAGTTTTATAAACTTATTGTGCAATACCTTGATACCTCAACGTGTGGGATTTAGTTGGCTTTAATAATAAGGATGATATGGTCACAGAATTTATCACACTACCAAGCTATTCTTTCTGTATTGCCCAATATATCACCAGAGCTGTATGAAGCCCTTGAAGGAGTTATTCTTGGTCTTTCCACTGCTGGTAATTCATTGACACCTTTTCTGCATTAAGTAATTTATATATTATTACTCTCCCCCCCCCCCTCTGCTTTTTTTTCTTTTTTTCTTTTTTTTTTTGTTCAATACCATTTGAGATGTATAATTTAGTTCTTTCTAGAGATCTGGTTGCAGCTGCTCTCATTATTAGATTTCCTTTGATATTAAGAAGAGTTTAAGCTATTTAAAGCATTGGGTCACACACTACAGCAATAATAGATGATCTCTAGCTTCCAAAGTGTCATAAAATCTGTAAGACATGTATGTGCATTGTATACTATAATCTGCCCAAAACTGCTTGAAGGAGTGATTTTTCTGATATGCACATACACTGATGCATGCATATTGATGTACTCATTAATTGTACAGAGAATTGCTATTTTTTTTAACCTTTGAATTTTGATCTGATTACTTAGGTACAATGCAGCCAATAAGACAACTGAAGAATGAGGAAACTATGTGTTCTACCAGTCAATCCAAAATTGAGAAATTTTAGTTTTTATCACTGCTAAACTTCCTTAATGTTTTTCATTGCTCATTCAAATTTATTTACTATTTGGTTCTAATTTTTGCCTTAATCCAAGCAAAATTTCATTTAAAAACAGTTGTTACTCTAGAGAAGCATGATTGAATTGTTAGGATCCTCTTCAAAGCTTACACCTAAAAGAAAATGTAAGGTCTACTGTGCTACACCTAACCTACTACAGTGGTAAAATTAACTGACTTTCCAGATTTTCAGGACGTTTAATTCTACAAATCATTCCTTTATTGATGAAGTCCCTTTTTAAAACAATAGTCACAATGAATAGGGTTTCTTTTTTGCAATAAATCCATTTTTATTAATATTTCATCTGAACCTACATGACCAATCTGTGTTAGACCTATCTTAAACCACATATTAATTTTAAGCAGTTTAATTGTGTCAACATAGCTGTTATTTGTATACTTACAGGATTAGCACATAGAACTAAACAACACTGTCAAAAGTCTGTAAAGTTCTGAGTATTTTCTGCAGGAGGTAGAGAACACTCAGATCTCCACTGGGACATATGGTCTCTCCTGGAGAAGTTTTTGCCTTGCATAGCCTTTGGCCAAAGCCCACCATCTGTAGTTTCAACTTTTCTTCCAGCTGCTGATAAAGGTGAAGTATAGAACATTTGCTGCAGAAAGAGTAACCTTTACATTAGGGTTTGGTTTGTTTTGGTTTTTTTTTTTAATATTCAAAGTCATTTTTCAACAAAATATTTGTTAATGTAAACCTTGGAAACAAGTAAAACTCGCTTTTGATCAAATTCAGATCTTAAAAGCATAGGGATACGGTAACAACTCCAGTGGAGCATAGACTAGTTATTTGTGGAAAGAATTAGCTTTCTTGATTTTGGAGAAACAATGTAATGCAGAACAAAACAGGCATTTCCTTCTTATATTTCAGACATATGCATATAAGAAATGAAACCCACAGACTCTCGTTGTGAACTGAGAATCAGTATTATTGACATAGCATTTAAACAAATATGTTTGACACACTGTCAGTTATACCCTAGAATGATCCCAATGAGATTGAAAATGGTTATATGCAAGTAATAGAGGATTCTAAAATTACTTGGCAAGACATAATCACTGAACACACTACTTCCATCCACCTAAATATCATTGTTTTAACCTAGCTTAGGTCATAAGGGAAACCAACTGCATGGGAAACACGTCTGCCACACAAAGCTTCCACATCATTTCAAATAACTTGGCACGGTTCACAGTATCTGCTCCCAGGAAGCCCAGGAAAGAAGCAGCAGGTAGTGCTGCAGGACAGGAATGTGGTGAATTAGTAGAGCTACAGGTATGCCAACAAACTTGCATAATAGCTTCTGCCTAGACTATGCATGTTTACGTACAGTGAAAGCAGTCCATGAGTACCAAAATTCATTACACACAAGAAAAAACAATTATAGCGATATAATCTAATATAATCTAATGGTTGAATCGGCATGGTTGCACACCTCAAGCATTTCTATTTGCTTTTGACCCTGAACAAAGTGAAAGTTGTGGGACTAAAAATTTTAGATACTTTTAAATACTAAATGGCTGACAAACACTATAATAACAAACGAAGGAACAGCATTTGAAATACATGCCTGCAAAGCTGATGGAAGGCAAAGTAATAAGAGGACAGAGCAGAACAGTAGGACATAACGTGTAAAAAAGAGGTGTATTCTGTCACAGATTGAGAAACACTCAAAATGACACATCTGCTGTATTGTTGAACCCAAGTCCTGTTTCAAAAAGCCTATTCCGTCCACATTTTACACACAGCAAAGAACAGCAATTATTTTTTAAAAAATTATATATAGTAAATAGAAGCTGATTATGAAGTAACTAGATAAATACATTTTTACTGCCGAGAAGCACATCATAGGTAAATTTGAAAACAACAGAAAAAAACATTTTAAGCTCCAATTTCAACAATTACTTTTAATTTCCTTTCATAATGTTTTTCCTTTTTGTAAGACTATAAACACCTTCATTTCTTTTTCATTTTATTAAAACATGAACACGTAATATGCTAAACATCCTTCCTCCCTCATTGCTCTCTTTCAGAGCACTTACATTTATATACTTCTTCCAGGAAATGTATTTGAGAAAGCATCAGTAACACTTATTTTCATAGCACTTCCAGAAATGATATTCCAAGCCATAAACAGCATTTTAAGAACTAAGTCCTCATCTCAGGATTCAGGGGGAAAAAAAAAAATTACACACCCCACCCAACTGAAAAAAAACACCCTGAACTAAAAAACCCCAAATAAATAACAGATAGTCATCAGGCCAAAAGAAGAAGAACGAACACTCAGCTGAGCTTATTTCCAACATAAGTCAACTTAGTTTGCCCTTATCATCATTACTCAATACTTTTTAATCTCTTAAATGGATTTTTGAAGGTTAAAAGGATATCATTTTGGCTCTTAATAAGAAAAGTTAGCCTTAAAGCATATTTTCTGGTTTATAGGAGCATTTTGGGCACATACCATGCAGCTTACTATTCTTTACAAAGGTGTTCATTTTGGCAACAGCTCCAAAGAATTCTGAAACGTTAAGCTGGTCGTCTGTGCAGCGCTACATTACTGTCTCAACTTTGTTCTCATGGCCATTTTGTATCATAGCATTGTAGGCAGTTATTTAGAGGATTTTAGAAGTGTATTTAAGTACCTCCTGTTTAGGAAGTATTTTAGAAGAATGGGTGTAATGGTTTTGTACAACAATCTGGCGTAGATCAGATAAGGTAGATTACCACAAGAAGTGCTTCCAGATAACGCAAATGCTGCTTTAAAAGGAGCTGGGATCGTTTCCAAAGTGAACACCTTCCTAATGAAGCAGACACATCCGCTCACGCAATCCCAGGTTTCATCCGACAGGCATTCTGGGAAATGCTAATATTTTAATTGAATCCTGGGCTGCATAGCATTGGGATTCACGGTGCAAAGGAACTTAACTAGAAGTTAGTGGACTAAACATCAACTTGAACTGAGAATACTCACTGGTATTGCCTATATAGCCTCATTTATCACAACTTGAACTGAAACTCTAGAAGTGTCTGCATCTGAAATTTTTTTGCCTTACAAGTCAAGGTTGAAGAATATCGGTATGTACACATATTGTTTCAGGAAGTGCTAATGAGATATGGCATTGTACACCAGCCTAGTCTGACCACTGCGCTTTTTATTTGAGATACCACAACAAATTCCAAACAAAAATTCCTCATTAAACACTGGCCCTAAACTTAACATCAATTGGACTGAGTAGCCCCTTGTATTCACCTGCTGTGCTGTTATTTTGGGTCTGTGTGGGTGCCTTTGTCCAAGCAGACTGCCTTGCACGAGAAAGGACATGACGCTCAGCAACACGAGCCTTACCTGACTGACCAGGGGGTGGGACTCCTGATGATCCTCTGGGCAGACATAAAAACACCGTGAGGACTGCGGCTCTGTTTCCTGAACAGGGCTCAATGGCAATCGGTTTAGGAGCACCCTGAAAAAGGAAGATACCGATGTAATATCCGACATTTCCATTACAGTTTTACTTGTACATCTTTAACTTATTTTAAGGTTCACTGTAACAGTAGGAAGATATTTTTCCCAATTAGTTCTTTGCATTTAAAGAGACTGTCCTACCCATGTTAATTGACTTAAAAATGGGCTTTAACAGCCCACACTGCAAATCTAACCAAACAGAAAAAATGAAATGATCATAAAGACAACAAAATTATACTTAGTTTTATAGCTCACTAAATGAAGAGATATCAACTTCTTAAAGCTTAGAAAACAACAAAACCTTTTGGTATACACACTGGTATCTAAAAGTACCAGAAACTCCCCTATTCTAGTAAGAAGTACCCACGTGAAAAAACTGTGCTTCAGTGGCATCCATTACCTAGCCCTCCTAATACCAAAATCATAAAATGAGAGCAAATCTCTATAATATAGATATATATAAAGATAACCAATCTCTCTTGAGTTTCCCAGACCAGTAAGTCTGCCTTCTCTATGTCTGTCCTGGTAAGCAAATGATTTCTTTGAGACAGGAACTTCCTGATTTTTTTTGCATATGCAGAAAACAGGTGCAGTGTTACTATATTTGAATAAAGTTAGAAAAGCTCTGAAAATGTTGCCTGTGCAATTATCATCTTACTTTGTCTTATATGAAGCTATGACAATGCTGGTTTTGCTGGTGGGAGGTATGTGCTGTTACCAAGCATCTCTCTCTTATTAGCTGTAGAGATCTTTTCATTTGCAGTTAACTTGCAACAAAATGGTTGCTACCATATTGTTCTCAAGTTACCAAGACTGAGGATACTAGGAGCAGGGAAAAAAAGCAAAGCAGTCTACAAAACCATAGAATAATAAGTTTCTAATATGACAATTTGCAGTGTTTCCATATTTACATGTTTCCATGTTTTGTGCTCACTAAGATATAGGCATTTCACTTTGGAGAGCTTAAACATTTAGTCAAGCAGTAAAGATATTTCTAAAAACATTAGGTCAAAATCAGCATAAGCATTTGTTTCTTTTTTTGTTTGTAAATTTTTAGAATGTCTGTCATGTTCCAAGGCAAAATACGAGTTTGATGTTTTGATTCAAAATTCAAAGCCATAAAACTTTCCATTGACATGCAAAATGCAATGTATATATAAATGTCAACTGATTCAAGTTTACTAAGAAAAATGATAGTTTAGCCAAGTTAAATACACTGCAAAGTATTAGATATAAAGAAAACAAAGGCGCTTCCATCATGTAAAGCAATTATCATTTTCTATTTTTCTGCCTCCGAGTAACCAACATTTACATTCCTTATCAGTAAAGATAAGGAAACAGAGAATACAGCAATAAATCGAACAATAGATAAATATACTTATTTTTTACTTCATGGTCATATTTGAAAGGCATTGCTGTAGATGCATTTGAGGCGATAGCATTAAAATAACTTGGGCGAGGAATGTCATCGAATTTAAAATTGCTATGACATAATGAATGACAACTTATATTCACTAAAGCCTTACCAAATGATGAAACAGAAAAGTAAAACCCTAAAAGCTTCAACTAAACGCAGTAACTTTTCAAAAAACAACATAAGAAATATTTTCTAATCTGTGTGTACTGGATTTGTAGCATTTACTAATAATATTTTGTAATGCATTGATTCAATATAGGCCAAAGGAACAGATGAAGAGAACAGATTCTGAATCTGTGTAAGCTGGTGTATATCTGTGGACTTCCGTAGATGTATTATCAGCAAAACATTTGGACAGGCATTGCTGGATGATAAGATTCTATACTAAAAGCAATGCAGGGAACGGGGAAAACAGAATAAGAAGCTTGCTAATATTAGCAGCATTGATTGTATGTGCACAAAAGTAGTACGAGTGGATTATTGGAAAAGAAATTATGTGGGAAAGTTTGCTTTCTTATTACGGTTTCTTTGACTTACATGTGTTGAAGGGCAATGTAAAAAAACCCATACAAAAATAACGGTATTTCTTCTGATCATAACATTTAATATAGAAAAGGGTCTTGATGGGATCATTCAGATTAGCAGCTGTGCCCTGGGCTGTTTAAATCTAATGAGAGAAGCGTAGGCATAGCATAACATAATATAACACAGCACTGACAGCAGTCTGGTGTAGACCTCTCTGCTTACTTCTTTCTCCCACTATTACACACTTTCATTCACTCCTACCTGTTGCGCTTCCAGTTGTCAAAATCTAGGGCTTCCCAACTGCCGCACACTCATATCAGAGCTCCCCTTAGACCTAAATACGTGCCCCTTCATTCCAGCAGTTCTACCTATATCTCTCTTCCCCAACCATCCAGACAGGGATGCAGCTCCACGCCAGCTAAGCTCATCTCACTTCGCCCCTGTGCTTCCGACGTCACCCTGCATTGGCCTTCCTCCTGCATCTTCAGTGCAAAATAGATTTTCCAGCTCTAGGCAAGCTCCTGCAGCAGGAGCTGTGAACAGAGCAGACCAGGTCCTCCTCACGTCCATGGACAGAGTGCCATAAATTGGGGAGGTGGCTAGTCAGTGACTCCTGTGCACTCACTAATATGATAAACAGATTTTACAGATAAAAACCTTTGCATGGGGTGTCATGGACCATCTTCCACTATATACAAGAACAACAGCACCTGAACCCTTTGCTATTACTAATGCAAACAATAGAGCATTTAAGTCATCTTTCCCAATTTGTCACAACAGCAAATCAAATAACATGATTCCTTTCAATCTCAAAAGGCAGAAAAAATGAAATCTTCATTTAAAAATCTAATTTAGGATACAGTTTATGCAGACACAAAACTGAAAGGAACAAATTTACCATTGTGCCTTTTAATTTGGTGAATAATTACTTTATTCTAAATCAAAATGATGATATTTTCTATTGCTGTGTAATATAAAACCTTTTATTAACAGGTCCCATCCTTTTCTGTTTGAAGTTTATACTAATGCTTTTCAAAACACAATTGGAGGGAACTGTTCCTGATAAATATTTTTCAGAGGACTTCATCCAAAAATCAAACACAGTAAGAATTTCTATTTGTGCTTATTTGTTCTTTATAGAACATTACGAATGGAAAAGCAGATGTCTTATCTTACCTCACATCATTCAGATTCACTAGCAAAAACCCACAGAAGCATAGAGCAAATGATAATAATTTAGATACCCTAAGGTTTGTCAGTTGTTTAAAGATAAATACATAACCATGAATCAAAGTTATTTCACAGTGACATAACATGTTCTCTGAAATGTGCCATTTATCATGCATTTTCCACGGGTTTTTTTCAAGAGATAAGGCACATGTTTGTTTGCCCAAAGCACTTAGCTACCATGATTTACTTGCTAGAATTACCTTCCCCCCCCCCCCACAAAGGCGCTTACCTTTTTTTGCCAAAAAGCACAAATGACAATCACAGAGTTAATAAAACTTTATCAGTGGAAGACAGAATAAACAAATACTTCTTTATTTAACCATGTTTTACTCTTATATTCCCTTTCTTACACTCACTGTGACAGAAGGAGGTATGTCAGTTGGGAAGGTGAAAAAGAAAGGGGAAGAAAACCATGAAGGAATAGGAGGGTAAGAGAGCATATATTATTATTGATACCAGGAAAAGAAGAGTAAGTCAGTGGATATAGAAAGAAGAAATAAGTGCAGAGCATAGGGAAGAAAACAGAGAATAATAATTAAAAAAAAAAGAGATAAGGTTTTATCCAAAATTTAAATGTGTTGTCATATATTTATTCACAGAAAACAAGTATCAGAAGTTATCTTCCCAGGGTCCTAGTTTTTTGTCATAGAAAACGTTCTCCAGTCTCCAGATTTTTTTTCTGAAAATCCTACAAAACCCAGCCAAAGTCCAGCTGCCTGGGTGAGTTTGTGAGGAATTACCGAGCTTTGGGAAGATTCTTTGCTCGCCCCTGAGTTGTTTCTATAAGAAATAAATTTTGGCTGTTTTTTTTTTTTTCCTATACAAAGGACAGATGACAATACTACCATTACTGGCATAAAAACATATGTCAGTCTATAGTATATCCATACCTGTATTAAAAATATCTGTTTCTAAGTAACTTTGGACATCTGCTTTATGACAAGAAAGTAACAAAGTGCATTGTGTTATTTGGCTGTTTAGGAATAACACAAATGAGCAGCTTTAACAGTTCATATCAAGAAGAAACTGGGAAGTATATTTTGTCATTCTTGGAGGGCAGGACAGGCAACAGAAGGCAACAGCATGAAGAGGTGAGAAGGGTAGGAGAACACAACGATGACTAAGGGGATGTTCATGGAGCTGCTATAAGGGTTCGGAATCTCTTGGGGGGAAATGCACTGAAACTTTAGCATCGATTCATATCAACGAAAATATTAAATACTGTGAATACGGGAAGATGAAAAGTGTAATGTGTTTTGGCTCTACCTGTATTCCAAGAAGTGGTGTCCCACAGAAGTGCTATAAAACTTTGGATTTTCAGTACTAAGTAATATCTATATATATTTTTTCTGTTCAGCATCCTAAGTTAGGTGCATCCAATTTTTAAAAGTGCATTATTACACCATAAGACAAATAGATCACGTAAGACTAAATGGCTCCAAACTCATGCCAAAAAAGCAATTAGAAAATTGAATCAAGGAATTAAGGATTAATGCGAGCATGTTACACCTGTCAGCAGTAATAAGTATTTTGACAAGAACAGAATAAAGTTTGACAGTGTGCACAAATACAGTTCTCATATATAAATCAAGAATTTAAATGCAAACAACTATGCATTAATCACTGTAAAGTTTCCTGACTAAAATGGTCTTAGTACTACTTACGAGAATTCATTATAAATAAAACTTCATCTCTTCTAAAAAAACCAGCTTGACTTACACTTTTTTGTTTTAGAAATAAATGACGCCCATTTAAACCTAGTTTTTAATCATATTATTAAAACAGAGTTAATCTGGTGAATTCCACATAAACTAAGCTTGATGGCTTGGCAAATAAACAATCAAATCTGTTGTTGTGACAGGATGAGTACCAGACTCAGAATGTAAATAGCCACTTTTCTGGAGATCAGTGTGCAGGACTTTAGAGGGGAGAGAAGAAAAGAAACAAGACTGCATCCTCTGAAGAGGTAAAGAATGTAGAAAAGGAGGAAATGTAAAATTTAGACCGTTATATTACAAGTAATCACATCTTCATTTTCCCTCAGCTTCAGGTTCTTTTCCTGAATTCTTTGGTTATTTTCTGAGTTTCTTGATTTATTTGTGATAAGCAAGTCTCAATTCAGAAAAGCACTTGAGTACCTAAGCTGGATTTTGGTCAAATTTAGATACCCACATGCAAAATCAAAAGCCTCAAAACACTGTTAATCTTAATTTCAATATTAAAAATTTCCCAATAGCTGAAGCTCTCCACTACCTGCCCAGGCACATCCTGGTGTCTCTTACACCCACTCAGGATTCACTGGCATTCCTGCAGCTGCCCTGGATGTAGAGCTTGATCTAGGTAGCTGTTTTCAAAACAAGCTTACTAAATTAGATTTTTACAATACGGTTGTGGCCACTTTCTTTTTAAAACGCAGTTGAAAGCAGAGGTAGCTCTGTTCTTTGAGGAAAGAGGATTAATCCTGGTTTTCCTATTCTGCTTCTACTAAATGCTTGTTTGAGGTGAAATACTCTGACCTATAATTAAAGATGTGGAGTAAAATGCGATGACTGCTCTGACCATTTTCAGTGCAGTAAAGGCAGACTTTTCAGCAGTGCAAGGGAGAAAAAGAAAATTCATCTTTTCAAATTCACAGAATTCCGTTGATGTCATTTGGTGGGGGCTTTCGGGGCCATTTTGCTGGAGAAACTCCAAATGTCCTTAGCACAGCTATCCTGCCAAGAGAAGGAGATGGGAGACTCCCCCCCGTAGCCAACCTTCATCCTATCCCCATCTTTTTTTCTCCATGGTTATTTGCCGAGGGAATCAAAACCAAAAGTAATGTCAGAGGAATGGAAGAAGCACTGTCTGCTCCTCCCAGCACCAGCTCACCGCTTCCACAGCACCCACTGCTGCCCTGAGGAGAACCTGGCACTTCTACCAGAGCGCTGAAACTAAGGCAATGCCTCAGACAGAACCAAAGACCGTAATCGGTACTGCTGTTTTCTTAGACTATCAGTGTTATACTGCATTGCTGTTCTAAATGTTGGGTACATATTAACTAACGCTCATTAACCTACTTTTGAGTATGAGCTTCCCACCTACCCAAAAGTTTTGACAATTTTCTCCACAGATTGATACAATGAGTAATAAGCCTTAATGACAGGGAAAAAAAAGCTTTCACCAAACATCATCTGTGTGCCAGGAGAAATATACTTTAGGAAATACCACAACAGACTAAATAAGCGAGGCTGGAGTTCTGAACATTGCTTTGTGGCTGGCATAGGAAACTCCAGTTCTTCGTATGACCCTAGGGTTTTACTGAAATTGTAAGCATCCACTAAAGATTTTCATTTAATCCATCCCGTAAAGTTCCTCTCTTGCGATTAGTGAGCGGAAAGTTTTACCTCATCTAAACCTACAAGAATGGCCCAGAGCCTGAGTGTCCTCAACGCTTTGGGCTTCTACACTGCACCTTCTTTTGCCTGAGGATTTCTCAGTGATTTCTAACTTTGATTAATGAGGTCACACTAACCCACACAGAGTACATCACTGCGTTACCTACAGCAGTAAAAACTGGAGAACTTTTTGGAGTACCTTACAATTCTTCCACCTTTAGTGAAAGAAACTTGAGGTAACATCTTTGCTTCTCTGACTGAGTCATCCAGCCACCGCTGATTTACTGGGAGGACTCTACCAATTCTACTTGACCTTCAGAATGAACCAGTTTTCCCTGAAAACTTCTACAGTGTCTAATGGAGCTGAGATCAACAGGCTTATTGATAATAAAATGCAACCTGACCAAAATTATACTAACATTTCTTCTTAGAGATTTTTTTAACATTGAATTATCTTTCCAGAGTAATTTTGCCCCATTGTCTTTGCAGAATATAAATCTCCATTAATTTCCTTGTTTCAAAATAGCAATGGAAATCTTAGAATATGTTGGTCCATTATTTTCCATATGAAAAACAGTGGGAATTAACAATAAAAAGAACACATTATGATTACCAAGCTGTGATTATGGCCCCAGTGAGCAAACCGCATTGTTATCCTTCAATTTATTGTCTTAACTCTCTCTCCACTATATCAATATGCAGTGATAGGCTGCATTCTTTTTTGCAGTCTTTTGAGTAGAATGTGATTGTTAACAAAGGTTATGTACTGATGTTAAATTTATGTATTAATCTCAAAATTTTTATGCTCAGAAGAGCCATATTTTTATTATAAGAACTATATTCATTTGCAACAAAGTTACTCTCAGTTAATCTAGTAAAAACTTCGTTTCAAAACCTAATACTATGTCATACAGCATTTCATTAGCAAGAGTTATGAATTGACATTCTGATTAAAACTGATTTATTAAGACAAAGCTTCGAGACACACCTGCAGAGGCATTTATTTTCAATGGGGTTTCCAGAAAGAACTCCTAGTCAGGTTTCCTAGTCAGCTTTCATCCTACTGCCTAGAGGTTGCTTTTTCTGAATTGTGACACTAGTGTGAACCATCCTGCAGTTTTCCTGACTTTCACAAGTGGCTGAACAGAACACAAGACATTGAAGTTAAATCAAAATATCAGGTAGCTGCAGGGCACACTGCGTTTCTTTTTCTGTGTGTCCACGTATGCAGTTTCTTATCTCTTCATACTGTTAAATAAACTTGGTTTTACTTTACTGTTACATCTTGCTCGCTAATAAAAGTAATTTCAGGTTAATCTGGAAAATATTGAACATAACTTACAACGGATGGTGTGTGTAGTAGTTGTACTGGATTACTGCCAGAGGTATCCCCAAGAGCCTCCAGAACATTCCCCTATTAAGCTGTATGAGTCTGATTAAAGGCTGGCAACGTTAGCGTCCAGTTTGTGAAAAGAAATTTATCTTGGCAGCAGCTAGCTAGATCCTGTTGGGAAAAGCAGCTGAGACCCTATGTCTGTGGCATATACCAAGCATCATGTATCCCCAGATACTTTCCTGTAAATTCTTCTGACTGCCATTTCAAATTCTGTAAGTCAAGGTGGTGTTGTGCAGTGAAGTGATGCTAATGGGCATTTGTTTCCCAGATGGGTATATCTGTTCGACCTCCAGGGATTAGAAACAAGAAGTGGAGAATTCTGTTATTCCTTCACAATTCAACCTTAAAGGCTTGTCTATGAAAACTCACATTTCAGTGGTGACAAATCACTGACAGTCCATCACTGTTTGAATTTGGGCTGATCACTTACAACCGGATTGTCACTCCCATATTTCACAGTGGGTTAACTTTATCCCAGACTGCCTGACAGAAGACGACATGGTCCCTCCAGAGCCACTACTAACTTTTCAGGGTGAGAAAGATGAAGTACTAAGCACACTTTAAATTCTGCCTAATTTGCAGGCTAACGAGGGTGGCTATGGTGGAAGGCAGGGGAATGCTGAGCTAAGGATGAGCACAGTACAGGTTACTTTCATTGGGAACAAGCAAACCAAGACAGCTACAGATTTCTGAAATGTCCATGAGGTGGATAAACATGGGCTGTCCTTTGCTCGTGGTGGATCAGAAAATTTCAATCTGTCATTGAGACAATGAATCTTGGGTAGATGTCAAAAGTTCTGACTAGCAGGTGCCTTTTGTGACCACAGAGATCTCATTCCTGTAGATGTGCAGCATCCTAGAGTCATTAAAGACAAGGTTTGATTATCATTTAGAAGATCTATGCCAGACTTGAGGGTTAGGAAAGGCAAGTGTCCTGAAATTATTATGCAGTATTTTGCATTTCTTGCAAAACTGGAAAGAAAATATAGTACACCATATGTCATCCAAAATACGCTTTTAGTGAACTTTTCTTCAGCAATGTCTTTTAAAGTTCTTGTGTAACCTCCTGGCCACATACAGGATGCCTAGCAAATGATAAATTAAAATATTTATACCTGGAATCGTATTAATGAAAAAGAGAACTAAATCAAGACACATTGTGAAAACTAGCTGTCAGCAGAAGGGATTAAAGTGCAAACCTGGCAATATTCTTAATGCAGGAAAAAATGCTAATGGCACCAGAATAACAAATTACTTTCTATCATGACAACTTACACAGATCACAGCCTACTGAATGTAGGGAAGACACGAACCGAATGTCTGAAAGCATGACATAGCTTTTATTTTGATTGTTCTTGCCATGGTCCAAGGACAGCTGTAAAATGTGTACACCATAGCCAAAAACATTCTGAAACAAATTATCCCACTACTTAAGATTTGTAAGTCTATGGAATTTTTCATCCTAGTGTGTGTGGATAGTGTGGATCAGGTCATAGCTGCTCCAGCAGCAGGAAGAATCAACAATAAAAGATTTCTCTATCCCAACAAAAAGGTATGTGATGGCAGCAAAAGGGAACCTAGTTTTGCTCTATCATGTACTAGTAGCAACAGCATGTGTTAAATCGACTAGTGGTTTTGGCAGTAGTTGCTGCCAATGAGGTAGAAAGGGAGAGTTCAGTCTGGCAGGCTTGTGAAAGCACAAACCAGACCTTTTTAAAGGTGTTGCAAGATGCGTCTCTCACTTTCCTCTCTTGAGGACCTCCATCACCTACTCTGGCCCATTCACTAATTTGAAAGCATAATTCGGTAGTTTTCCACTTGAAGCTTATGAATTAATTCAAATCTCAAATATCTGTGAGATAATCCTCAGCTGCCTAAATCAGCACAACACTGAAGTAACAGCAGAACTATGTTGATTTATACCAGCTGCAAATCTGACACTACATTATTAATTTCTTAATGGTGTCCTTGAAAAATCCTGCAAATAAACTCAAGTACTATCACTTAATGTTGCTTCCCAAGATGCTCCCCATCAAGATTGTTAGTACTTACAGCGGTCACAAACATATTAGGAACTTCACTGAAAATGCACAAGAAATGAAGTCTACAGGATCTAATCTGACAAATGATTAGACACATGAGAATTAGTGCTTGGAGAAGCTGTTGCGTTAAAGCAAACAGGATTACTCGCATGAATGCAATTATTTATGCATGTTACTCATGTTAGCTTAACATAACTGATGGAATTTTTTTTTTTTTTTAAGAAAAAGAGACAGATTTTTTTTAATATAACAAAATAGGAAAAAGTCTGCTCCTTTCAAATACTATAAAACCTGCATCATTTTTATTAAATCAGCAAAGATTTACTACATAAAGTATTTGCTGAACTTGGATTTGCTGAATCCCACTTACTTATTCAACACTTACTTTTATGGAAAGTAAGTGTCATTTTTTTAGAAAGTACCATATTCCAAGCCTGCTTAGCCCCTTGAGCACTGCTAACTGAAAATGAGTGGTATGGAAACATAGTCCAGCTCAGCTTACGCTTCTATTCCATGTGTGTTTCCTAGGGCGCAGCAAGACCTTCTAATTATTTTATATTTTATTATTTCCTTCAGTAAGGTATTACACAGTCACCACCAACAAAAATCATTATTCACATCGAATTCTATAGTCCCCATCCTTATTGCATGAAAGTACAGAAAAGGTTGTTATTTTTCTTCAAAAATGTTCTCACTTTAAATTTTACATCGTAAAATTTAGCAGCAGCGATGACACTTGAAACATCTTTTCTTCAAAAGACATACCATTTTCACAGCAGACTGACCATCTTTTTTAGAGTTTCCCTGAAAAATCACAGATTTGTGAACTTTTCATTGGAGTTTGCTTCCAATCCTTGCATTCCATGAAGCTTTGCACTCCCCCTCATATATTTTTCTTATCTAACCAAATGATTTCTCTTCCCCTAATTTTTCGCAGAGAGTTTAATCCACTGCCAGTAGTAAAAGAGAGTAATGCTTGTCCTGTACTTCAGTCATAAGAATAGTATAACACATTTACTTTTGTACTATGTGTAAACTAATTTACTTTAGCCATGACTACTGTTAGGCTAATGAGGCAAATCTTGCATTTCACCATTGTTTTCTGATTCCTCTTCCCTTTTCCCACCCCTTCCCCACACCTTTCCTAGTCTTGGGGTGCTCTTTCCATGGAAATAAATGCCCCGTATCAAAAGCCACTGACTAATACAATAAGCAGAAGGAGCAGGATCTTATTTACTTAAACAAGGGTTGAGATTTGAGATCAGTCATCAAGCAGATGTTATTTCTGAAGCTGAAAGTGTTCATGATGATTGTTACTATAGAAACCAAGCTTTGTAAAATATTCCAAACAAACACTTCTTTATTAGCCTGCGCTGTAACTACAGCGCTCTGCATTACGCTGCATCCCACGGTAAGTTATCAGCCGCGCATATTTTCTTTCTGGTTATTTGCCTTCAATATTAACTACAAGAGAGGATTTCTATAGGTCTTAAAAGATAGTGTATCACAATACCAGTCATCCATAAAATGACACACACTGTACTCATTCAGCACTAAACTCCCGTCTGTTTCTTTTCCCCCCTCCTGTGGGCAGCCACTCAAATCAGCATTTCCCTGTTCAGCAATAGTGGAAAACAGGAACCCACTGCTAATTCCTGTGGTTAGATCAGCAGCACAAAACCAGCAGTGGTTACTAAATGCCAGCCCCAGCCTCTTTAGCAATTAAACCATTCTTCATTCTTAGTAGACTTTGCAAAGCATGTGCGTCACTCAGAAAGCATCTTTCAATGGCCTGTCATATCAGAACCACAAGTTTCAGAGTTGTTGCTTTATTCCTTAACCATACAAGAGGAAGAGTCAAAATTTGAATCCCAGTTCCAGTGAAGTGCAGGGTCCCAGGGAAGAGGGCTGGAGCAGGTCACAGCCCTCACTGCCAGGGGACACCACAGCCTGCGCCAGCGGGAAGGGGCAGGTAAAGTCCCATTACCCCAACCTGTGCCTGGTATCTCACTCACCTCTCTCTCTTGCTACAATTAAACTACCCAGAGACAGGTAACAGGGCAAACTTCGATTTGAAGTGAAGCAGGTGAAAGCTGGCTTGTTATTATAACACGTGGAAAGGAAAACTGTATATTTAAGGCTATGCAAGGAAATTAAAAGGAATTTTATTATAGAATGAATGCATTATGTGGATATTGGAAATATTCCTTCTCTGAGGCCTTTCTGTCTCCTCTCACAGAGAAATCCTTAGAAACAATAAAATACCACTAATATTTCCAATTGTAGCGATGTTCAAGGCAGCTATAGTAGCAACTTCTGATGATTATAATTCCAAAGCTGTTTTCATTCTCAACTACTGTCATGTGCTCAAAATCTCCTTTAACTTTCTGTACTGTTTTTCTGTTCAAACAGACAATTTTGCCCAAATCTTTCAGAAACTTCTCAGCTATCTTTGAGATGTGGGACAATTAACATTTTTTTCTAATACCAGTTCTATCCAAGGCTTACAATTTAATTTAAAACTTGGCCTTGACTCAGGTAACATTGAGGATTCCTGCCTTTCATTATTGTAAAACAAATCTGTTTTAAAATACAGTGATACAATCAGAGCATGATTAGATTTCCATAAGAATATACAGAAGTATGGAACTACATGGGACACTGGTATCTATTTTAACGGACAATACTGCCATAGTGAGGAGAGTATTAAGCAAAAGAGCACAACTAAGGAGCTGGTTAAAAAGTTTTAGTTGTGGTGATTTGTGCTGTCTGAGACAGTATGCTGAAGATAATTAAAAAAAAAAAATCCGTAAAACATTTTAAGTGTGAGAGATGTGTGGCAAAGGATATTCTGGAAACCAGTCACAGACAGAGCAAGAGATCACAGACAAGGCAGGCATGTTTTATGAAGACAGAGTTACAATTTAGAAGTGATTGTGTGGGACTGAATACAAAGAATGCACTTAAAGCATGGCACAAGTCCTGATGGACCAACATCCAGAGATGAAAGCACTGTAGTTAAATACTGTAGTTACAGGAAGGCTAAGGGTTCAGAGAACACACAAGCTGTCTTTTAAATGGCAGTTACCTACGCACTGTACTCAGAACATCTTAATGGATTTTGTACGTCTGTGCAATAGGTCATGCCTTCTCCATGGAGGAGAAGCGACAGACAGCTGGGCCTAACATGGCCAAAGCATGCCAGGTCCTCTGGATGGGGGCCCTCAAGGAATTACAACAGCTAGCAACAAATCTGACTGCCTCCTACCTCCCAGCTTAATTGAGCAAGTTGCCATTTACAGCTACGAGTTAGGGCAACCTTCAGTACCTGCCTACAGCAAGGCAAACGCATTCCCCTTTATGTATAGCAACTTAGCTTTTCTAAGCGTTTTTGTTTGTTTAATTTTTCTTAGCTTTTTTTTTCTGTATTCTATGTAGAGCGTACACGTAATGTAAAAAAATAAAATACATATGCATTTATACATACATGCAGCTAGACTACACACACAAGTATATGTCATTATTTCTAATTATGCTATCGGAAACCTCTGGAATGTTATGTCGAAGCAAAAATGTAAGCATAATAAAAACTATGTCAAAGACCTTGAAAGAGAAACCCTCTCAAAAACCTCCTCAGTCCCAGACAAAGCAGTTTCTCATAATTCCCCAAATGTCTATTGAAATGAGTTGCACTAAGAGGTTCTAGAGCCATCAATATATTTAAGAATTTCATAGATGTCTTTTAGTTCTCTTTGATCATAAATTGCCAGAATGGTTTCTACTCTCTCCAGTTCCCTTGTCCCTGATTCTTCTGCTGTGACATTTCTGGATGACTTCCAGTTCTGATTGTTGCAAAGCCCGTGTTTTTGCAGAATCACCTAGTGTTGAAATTTGCAATTCCAAACACTATCTTTTTTGGTCTGTTTATCAGCTAACACTCTGCTCAAGCAATCTTTGCCCTTCACATTCCAATTGGTTTTGTCCTTATTCAAACTTCTATGAATTTACTGTACGTAATATAACTTAAAATATAGATGAATATTTTTTTCATTTAAGAAAAATTTTATCTTTGCATAACCTTCAGTTATGGGAAGTATCTGAACACATACTTAAGGACAAACTTAATTTGGGGGCTTAACACTTCATTCAATTGATCTTTATATTATTGAGTTTTATTTTTACATTTTTGTTATATATTTAAAACAATTTTTCATGTCCACATTAAAGGCCTCTTTGTATAGTTGTAATTTTCCTCCAGTTTGCCTGGTTTTGGTCATTAGAGTTTCCTAATTTTCAGTGAACTGCTGAGCAAGCTGAAGATGTTAATTGGATATATCACTTTATTTTTTTCTTGTAAGAGCTTCTTATTAATGGCTGCTCATGTAGATGATATAGGTGTTAATCAATTTGCATCTGTCCTTCTAAAAGATTTAGTTAGGTCCCTAATTAACCATCTGTAAACAAACCCTTGTTCAGTAACAGGGCCTCAGCCATTTATTGTGAGCTGGTAAGGGCCTTATGCTACCACTCTGCCCTGCTGTAAATACTTGACTTCTCTCAATATAGAGAAAGTAATTGGAAAAAGACAAGTGACTCACAATCTAGGTTGTGGATCACTGGATTCTCTCTAATTGAGTCATCGTTATTATGAGAAAGCATCAAAAGTTGCAGGTGTCTGGTGCTCCCGTGAAGTGTCTGGTGTTTTAGCAATACTAAGAGTTGTGTATTCCATAGCTATAAGAAGTGAGGATAATGAAGATCATACATTGCTATGATGAAATTAAGAGAGACAGTTTTCAAAAATAAAATTGCTCAGATAAAAATGATATTTTTTCCCCCAAAAGAGAGGCACATTATTCTGAGCATCTGCAAAGATCCTGGTCTTCCAGAACACCAATGGTCACCTGCTAGAAAGTTCTTTCATAGTTTTGAGTTTTTAATCAATAAGTTTATCAGTTATTTTCCTTTAATATTGTTTTCAAAGCTGTCATCTACCTAGTTCTGTACCGTAGCACTTTCTACACTCTGCAGTGACCACAGGAGTTTCTGAACAGCTCCAAGCAGAGTAACTAACCTCCCTAATAAATCTTGTCTCTCACCACCTCCTGGGGAGCATGCTTATTTGAGCATGCTAATGCATAAGGATATCTTTTTTTGTTACAACATGCATGGCATTATATCCTGTCGTGGTTTACCCCCAGCCAGCAACTAAGCACCACGCAGCCGCTCACTCACTCCCCCCTCATCCAGTGGGATGGGGGAGAAAATCGGGAAAAGAAGTAAAACTCCTGGGTTGAGATAAGAACGGTTTAATAGAACAGAAAAGAAGAAACTAATAATGATAATGATAACACTAATAAAATGACAACAGTAGTAATAAAAGGATTGAAATGTACAAATGATGCACAGGGCAATTGCTCACCACCCGCCGGCCGACACCCAGCCAGTCCCCGAGAGGCGAATCCCTGCCCCCCCACTTCCCAGTTCCTAAACTAGATGGGACGTCCCATGGTATGGAATACACTGTTGGCCAGTTTGGGTCAGGTGCCCTGGCTGGGCATGAGAAGCTGAAAATCCTTGACTGTAGTCTAAACACTACTGAGCAACAACTGAAAACATCAGTGTTATCAACATTCTTCTCATACTGAACTCAAAACATAGCACTCTGCCAGCTACTAGGAAGACAGTTAACTCTATCCCAGCTGAAACCAGGACATATACTTAAGGCACTATATATTTTTATATATATATATATCCCATTCCCAGTACGCCGTTATGGACCACGTATGTTCACAAAGACTTGATGCACAGCCTCCAGCTCTTTTCTTATGGGCTGCTCACAGCCATGACAGAGACAGACGCTAAGTTATTGTCCATACTTAAGAGCAATTTCTAGCACAAAAGGAAACTATCTCCTCTATTCTTACAAGCAGATAACTTACTGATATGTGTCAGTAGGCATTATTCATTTTTACCGCACAGAGGCAGATCAAGGGTGCCACTCAATCACACGGAAGGGATTACAGCTACTCTGAGGCCCTTCCAGTTCTGCCATCGTATCTATTTCTCATCCTTCCCTATTCTGTTCAGTACCTTCCTATAACTATTGAAAATTACAGGTATTACTTACATTCCTGTTAATCCACACCAAAGATTTTGTGTGATGACCACAAATACTGGACCATCTGCACAAAACACGTACGTGGAAGTGATTGCTTTTACATAGCACATCATGTGAGCAGAAAACATGACAGAATCCACGTAACTTGGCATAGATGACGTTAGAGGCAGATATTCACATTTTTATTTAGTGCTAGTATCTCAGTGACAATGTTTTATGCTTTCCACCAATATTTCAGCAAGGGATCATTTTGACTCTTATGTTCCAAGCAATTTATTTTGTCTTTAATTCCCCAGTTGTTAGAACTGTTTTCTGGAAAGCACTTGTATGTAATTAGATCCCTACTATATAGTCTTTAGGAGTTGAGCAGGATCATTAGGAGTTGAAAAGAAAATAAAGAAATAAAATTAACTTGTTAATCACCAAAGGTTGAAAAAAAAAAAAAAATCTATGAAGGAAGAAAGCAGAGCCACAAATCAAAGATCTAACCTGAGGACTTTCATCTTCCTTTTTCTGCAGTTCTACTTTTCTCTGACTCAGTGATCTCCCTCAAAATCCAGTTTTGTTATAGCACATCTATTTCACATTGATTGCAACAGATTGTGCAACATGAGACATCTTCTCTGTGCAATTTTCCAGATTCTTCTGAAAGTAAACTCATCAAATCATCCAAAAATCTGTTACCAGGGTTCTTAAATATGGCACCCACTGCTGTCTTTCCTTTCCATTACCATGTACATGCAAATGATTAAATTAATGTTCTCCTGCATCCACACAGGCTGTTATCATACCTGTTGTGTCAGACATAATCCGTTGCACACCTCTGTTGACCTGTTATATGCTTAAAAGAAAAAAACCCACTCTTTTGGAGATCTAGGCTGACTTTGAAAATACCTAAATACATTTTGTAATAGTTTTTCCTAACTCAAAATGCCAAGGCACTTCTCTGTTTTTAAGATCTGGAATTCATCTAAAAGCTCATGATGTATGTGCTTGATATTTCATTTAGCGCCAGTGAGCACTTTTGGTCCTGCTATCTCATGATTTTAGGAGCTGGAAATTAAAGGGTTGGATAACCTAAATGGGAAAATTCACAGCTTTCCACTGAGATGCACAGCACCTGCTTCAGGACTTCAGATTTAGACTGATACAAATGAAGGAATTAGCTTTATAGTCTAAGAATACAAGAACTAAACCCATACCACTGTTTCTAATTTCTATTTTTTTCTGCTGTGAAACATGTGGCATATGCATAATGTATGACAATGAAATCTACAGAGCTTTTATTGATGGTTGTTTGGTGTGATCTATATAACTCATATATTGCTCATTTATGAGTAATGCAGTCCTCCCAAACTCTTGCTCACACACATATAAAAGATGAAAACATTCAATGAATATCACTTTAGGAAGGCCACATTATTCTTGAATGTCAGAGCTTATGCAAGTCATGCTGAGGAAGGCATAACGCTAACTGACATCACACAATTATGCACTCTAAACACATTATACTTTTTAGAAAAAGAAGTAATTTAGCAAAGAAATGTGAAATTTTTTCCTCTCGTACTAGTTTTTGTATACTTCGGATGTAAACCCAGTGCCTTAGCTTCCATCAATTCAACCATGTAATTCTGAAAACCAGAAAACTGGACTGTAAAATCTTCTGAGTTTATAATTTCGTCTAGCAGGGACCATTTTTACTGTCTGATTTGCATTTGATAAATAAGAGGGGGGGTTTATAGCATATATTTCTGGTTCTTATTTTTTTGATGGTACCGAGGTTCTACAACTTCCAGTATGCACAGGCATCTGACGTCTTCACCATCAATATCTCTCTGACATGTAATGATTAGGGGCAGATTTTTACATGCTCAGTTTTTTGAATTTTGAAGAATTAAAGCTAAAAGATTATATGATTTTTTTTCTATAGTTGGTCACTAAAATTTCTACTACAAATATCCCAAATTTTAAGAAGCTGTCACACTATCTCCAAAGGCCTTATATGTTCTTATTTTAATGGAATTTATTTGATGTATAGGAATATAACTATATATTCAATAGTTAAGTATTTGCTGTGAAACATTCAGCAATAAATCAAAGGTGATTATTTTGTTTAAAAAGTGTTTACAGTATATTAAACACCAAGTACAAAATTCTAAATGTTGATTCATAAAGTCTCTAAACTATCTATAGACCTTTCAGTTTCTTCATAGGATATTGTTTTTAAATCTTTAGGATATACATTTTAAATTATTCATAATCAATACTGAAATCAAAGAGTTGGCAGCTAGCTCATTCTAAAAACTGCAGCCATGCAATTCATATTCTGCCATAGTGGTCAGGTCAGAGTAAGAAAACAGAATGAACTGATGCAGCTAATTACAACCTAATTCCAGCTTCCCAAATTGAAACAAATGATTGAACTCTATCTGCCACATTGAACTTAACATCACTCAACCACTTGATGTTGTACCAGCGTGATAACTTGTAAGAAAATGGACACTGATTACGAATAAGCCCATGCTGAAGTGCTTTACACATTTGAGACCTGCCTATTATATTGTTTTAGGCAGCTCTTAAGAAAGATTTGAAGGTATGAAAGCACATGATGGTATTCTTTTAGATACATCTGGTTTAATATTTCTAAATGCTGAAAGTCATTTCTCTCATTGTATGTAGATTTCCTGTCTCTACTTTCAATCTCATGATGATACCCATTGCAATACAAATCAGATGGGTTTTCTTCCAATCAGTTAATTCACATGTGCAAGCAGTTAATCACAAGTATGTAGTGTGGCTAGTAAAATAAAAATTACAAAATGTTTCCTATAAAAAAAATTAGTTTTATCTTGAGAATGGAGCAAAAGACAAGATAGAAGCAAAGCCAAATAATTGCAGGAACGCTTCTACCAAGAATGTGAGAAATAAGGACAAAAGTCCTGCTTGTTTAAAAGTAAGGAATTGCGCCTGTGCCTCCCACAGCCAAGGTGCACACCATACTACCATATGATGGTCAAACATTAACTGTTGATGAATATTTATTTAATTCCTTCCAAGTGGGATGGAGCACCCGTAAGATACTAATTTATAGTATATTAATTGAGGCACTTTCCTAGGGGATGCGAGACTACTGCTACAGGGATGAGATCTAATATGGTGCCCTGATACATTTCTAAAGTCTGATGAAGTCTAAGGTAATTTAAACAACAAAATTTCCTTGCCTATGTTTCTGTGTTGCTTTACTTCGGAGGGTCCATCAACTCACTGAGCTCCTCCATCTGGGTCAGAAATCATTCTGATGACTTAAGCTGTCTCCATGCAGAGAAGAGGTCCTTGTTTGCAGCTAAGTGTTTGGTTACTGCCTATACTCTGCTGAAACTGGAGTCTCTTAGGAGGGGCATCTCATCACCATCTGTCCTGGTTTCAGCTGGGATAGAGTTAACTGTCTTCCTAGTAGCTGGTACAGTGCTATGTTTTGAGTTCAGTATGAGAAGAATGTTGATAACCCTGATGTTTTCAGTTGTTGCTCAGTAGTGTTTAGACTAAAGTCAAGGGTTTTTCAGCTTCTCCTGCCCAGCCAGCGAGAAAGCTGGAGGGGCACAAGAAGTTGGGAGGGGACACAGCCAGGGCACCTGACCCAAACTGGCCAACAGGGTATTCCATACCATGGGACGTCCCATCTAGTATAGGAACTGGCAGGGGAGGGGGGGGGGTCACCGCTGGGGGACTAGCTGGGTGTCAATTGGCGGGTGGTGAGCAATTGCCCTGCGCATCATTTGTACATTCCAGTCCTTTTATTATTACTGTTGCTATTTTATTAGTGTTATCATTATCATTATTAGTTTCTTCTTTTCTGTTCTATTAAACCGTTCTTATCTCAACCCAGGAGTTTTACTTCTTTTCCCGATTTTCTCCCCCATCCCACTGGGTGGGGGGGAGTGAGTGAGCGGCTGTGTGGTGCTTAGTTGCTGGCTGGGGTTAAACCACAACACATCTAAACCTCACACAGGGGCCTGATTTGTTAGAAGTGCATGTTACCTCATGTTAAAAATGGATAAATTACATGCCTTTTACATAACAATCTTTAAGCTAAAGTACACACCCAGGATGTGTAAATCCTGGGTTCATTCTCCCATAAACTGGGGACACTCAAACACAACTTTACCAATTTTGGTGAGGGGCCTGGAGCACAAGTCTTATGAGGAGCGGCTGAGGGAACTGGGGTTGTTTAGCCTGGAGAAAAGGAGGCTGAGGGGAGACCTGATCGCTCCCTACAACTACCTGAAGGGGGTTTGTAGTGAGGTGGGTGTTGGTCTCTTCTGTCAGGTGGCTGGTGATAGGACAAGAGGAAATGGCCTCAAGTTGAGGCAAGGGAGATTTAGGTTGGATATTAGGAAAAATTTCTTTACTGAGAGGGTTGTCAGATGTTGGAATAGGCTGCCCAGGGAAGTGGTTGAGTCATCATCCCTAGAGGTATTCAAAAAGTGCGTAAAAAAGGTACTCCAGAACATGGTTTAGTGGGCATGGATGATGGTTGGACTTGATAATCTTGAAGGTCTTTTCCAACCTAAATGAGTCTATGATTTTCTGGAGACAGTTTTCCTACAAGGGTATGCCAAGGGTATGGCATAGTCCCCACTGGGGAAGCTTATTATTCTAGTGGCAGGACACATGGACAGACACTATAATCAAGACCACTTGCAAGGTTTAGATTAGAGACTAAATAGGAGCAGGAACGGGACTCCCTCTCTTATCCGAGTGCTTAAACGCAAGGGTACAATTTAGCCTCTTTTCCCATTTTTTGTTTCAGA
The DNA here is from genome assembly GCF_000737465.1 of Haliaeetus leucocephalus. Lineage (NCBI taxonomy): Eukaryota > Metazoa > Chordata > Aves > Accipitriformes > Accipitridae > Haliaeetus > Haliaeetus leucocephalus. Next base: position 3,512,364 of record NW_010972620.1, read on the forward strand.
TGCTTACATTATTCTAGTTATTTAATGGCCCACCTTCAACCTCTATTTTTTTAATGAAATCATGACTTTTAATTACTTTAAGTCAGCTTTTCCTGCCAGCTGTCACTGATAGTCAGTTTTTGACTGCTCATTCATCTGTAGGCACGTACAGGTGCATATTGAACTTGCAAATGACTAGCCAAGAGTAAATTTGGCCCAAAAATTATTTGGGGGCAGGGGAGAAGGTGTGCTCTTCCACTAGTCCTGATTAAATGCAGAACACAGAAATGAAAGAATAGCTGTAGAAAAATACAGTTAGCTCTTTAGTGCTAAGCAAAATTAAATCTAAACCAACACCTTCATTACACTTCATCCATGACAAAGACCAAAATGATGAAATGTCGCTTTTCATTCAATGCCTATGTTCAGCATGAATTCAAGATAGTACTTTAATATCATTTACAAATATATATTAGCTATTATAACATAATTTGTTTCAGTCACTCATTACTAATACTTAAATACAAAGTATTAGTTCAACAACTCCATTGACAGCGTGATAAATTACAAGAAACCAAACGAGTAAAAGGTACTATACTTGCCATCACACAACTAGGGAGATTGTAAAAGTAACAGAAATCTTTAATTAACTCAGGAAATTAAAAGGTGACTTTAATAAAGAAGCTTAATAACAAGACACACTCAGATGAACTCACTAGCACATGTTAATCAAGAACAAGAAATAATTTCAGGTACACAAATTACTAGATGCTTATACACAGCCTAAATTAAACAAAAGACAAACGTTTTAAACTGGTATCCACATGAATGATGAATCTATGATATTAAAGACTATAAACACAGGCACCGACCATAGGTGTCTAATAAATAACAACTGGAAGCAGGGTTCATTCCTTAATGAGCACATGTTAAATGACAGTGAAACTACGTTGAGACTCATTCTGCAATTTATGCCATATACAAGATACTACAGGTTCAGAGCTAGTACTTCTATGTTTGCATGTAAATAATAAAAACTCTTATATAGGTGGGTTTTTTTCCAGATGAGAAATGCACTAGTGTTCGATTAATTATTGCAGCAAATGTGAGATTGTTATGTTCTTATTTTTGATAGCTGCCTAACCATAATTCCTTTGGCTTCAACAATCATATTTACTGAATGTGTTGTATAAACACAGGAAATAAGAAGTATTTGTGGAAAACTCACTGTACATATTCAATTCTAGAAACAGAATTATGTTCTTTCCTATTCAAATATACGTTAAAATACCAATATTGGCAATAAATGTAGGTCCTGAAATATTTAATTTGAGAAAATGGAGAATTTTACAGCATTTGAGATGTTCAAACACACAACATTGCTACTGCAGTTGCATTCTTAATTGATAACAACTGAAAACAAGATATTTCAGGTAGAAGTCCCTACAATTAATTGAATGACTTAACTACAAGACCTCCCCCTAAGTGATAAACTCCTGAAATTAGAGCATTTAAAACACAGATTCAGAATATAAATATACTGAATTTAATGGGCAAAACTATGACTAAACTCTTCATTAATTAACATCAAATATTAGTATTGTCCTTCTTCATCCATGTGGAAAATGTTTGGAAACGTTCAGTCTCCAGTTTTAATGCAATTTTCAGGAAATAGCCACAGGCTTCAGCAGCTTACACTTCCATGGTAGATTTTCAGTTCCAAACAAAAGTAACTTTTTAAAGCCTAGCCCAACCCTTACAAAACTCTTAACATCCGGAGTATTCCAGATGCTGCTTTCAGCAACAAAATGCAAATTCAACGAAAGCAATCAAGATAATTAATTTTTTTTTCAATATAGTATTTGAAATATGTCTCAATACCTTACTTAAATATGGCCTTGATGGTGATAAACTACTAAGTGAATTTTAACATTAGAATACTATTATAATGAACATTTAGAAATGATTCTTGGCTTTCCTAATCTCAGTCCATATTTAGCTTAAAAATCCTTCTGCTTTTGTTCTTCCTACAAAACATGTTGTGTGAGTTATGGAATTAAACCTACTCAATTTATAAACCATGTTTGTTAACTAATTCAAATGAATTTGGCAATGTACAGTGGTACCACATTTATTCTCAGCAGCCATGCCTTGCCCCCCTCCCCCCCAGTTTATTCATTTCCTAAAGGAAATTGCAAGTTAATAGAAAAAGCAGCACTGGAACTGCCTCACATCCTATAGTTATTAATTAAGTAAAGTCTGGTTCAGTAACTCTGGATACTAAAAATACAGAGTTAAACAAAGCCCAGTGCTTTTTGAAATGAAGTTTCAACTTCGTCAGTCATTCTACAAAATTTATGCATTAAGATCTGTATCTCTCCTTTAAGGAGTTTTTCCCCAAAACTCCAGGTAAAAAAATAACAACTCTTGACCATTTCTTCTGAAGGACTCATGTATGAAACACAATACAGAAGCATGAAAAAAAGTTGTTACTGTCGCGTAGAAGCCGCTAGCTATATAATTCTCCTTTATTCCTATATGCAGATCATTACCCTGCAATTAATAAAACAAGAAGGTGCACTACCTGATTCATTGATAATATATAGTAGTTAGTAAAGCTTAAAATGCACTAATGGAAGAAACTTTTTTAAATGTTCCTGATATCTGTAGATCTTGCATGATAATTTATAGCTGCATTTGGTACTGAATGTTAAGTGAGTAGGTAGCACGCTGGGAAAAATGCACATAAACTCAGGTTATAACAAGTCCATTCATTTATAGTGAACCTTTTCTTAAAAGTGAAGAGATTATTATTAAAGTGATTTTTTCGAATTGAGGACAATAATAGGTTCAACAACTATGTTAAATATCTTTTAAATTCTGAATGGAATCAAATATATAAACTTATTGCAAGTTTAGAAATTGGAAAGAACTGATGCTATAAATGAGAAACAAAGTAGGAAATATTGATCAAATTTATCTGTGAACATGTATGTTACAGAGAATACTTGAAGACAAATCGGTTTGTATCCTGCGGAGGGACTGAGGCCCCTCTTCCTCAGGCAACTTCACGGATAGGAGCCTCTAACTGAAAAGCGATGACAAAGAAAGAAATATGCCCCAACAGCCTGGATGTTACGACAGATTAAATGAAATTGCTCATTATAGATGGAGTGGCATTCACCTTCGATTAAGCAGTAAATACTTTGTTTTGCTCTCATATCTGCTTTTATACTCTAAACAAAACATTTGTGTCAGATGAGGAGTTTGCCATGTTTGTTCCAAGTTAAACACCAAGTGATTGCTATGACCGACCTTCCGAGGCTGAACTGTGCCCTCAGCATCACAGCTTACACCCTGAGAAGGGAGAAGGAGAGGCGCTTATAGAGAAAGGAGACCATTCCTCATGGGAACAAAGAGGAACCAAATTCCTGGCAAGGAGCGCAAGGCAGATGCCAGGCAAACCCCTGCGTTTACCCCTGAAGTCACAGAAGCTGCCTGGGCACTTCTCCTGTTCAAAAAGAGCTGCCAGCTTGTGCTCCTCATCTTCAGCTAGAGGGTTTGGGGGCTTTTTTTTTTTTTTTTAATGAAGTAAGCAGACCCCTGTCCCTAGTTATTAGCACCTCCATCTGCCAATTTCTGTAATAACAAAGTATCTGTGCTTTGGCAGGCTAACTCCTGCAGAAACACGGTCCTCGCTGCTGCCAACCTTATAGGCAGTAACACACATGGGACTGAACGAATGACACCAGATCAGCGTTTATAGCAAGAAAGAGAAAAAGGGGAATAAAAGATCACTCATAACAATAAAGCAGAAGTTACACGATAGCCAGCATCAAGATCTCCTTAACTATTACCTTAAATGGAAAAAAAACCCCAAACAAAACCCCTACAACCTCTAAGCCATTAAATATAAAACTGAAGCAAACAAAATACCGTATTATTAGCAAGTTTTCTTGTAGAGGTTTAAAACCAATTCCATCAACTTGGCTACACCTGATTTGTGTGTGCTTATGAAAAGAGACAAGTAATGAATGACGGCTTTTCAGATTTGCTGTTGCTTTTCTTGTATTGAGAGTTTTAGCTCCCCTTTTTCCTTCCCCTCAAACAGATGCAAACAAAAATGTGTATTAGCAAATCTTCCCATAATTTATATGGTCACCTATGGTAACAGTGCACAGCAGTCATGAGGCCTTTTAGCTTGCTTTCTTTTATGGAGAAGCTCTTATAGTGAGCAGTGGATATACTGAATACCTCAAACAGTATGGAAGTAAGGCCATTAACCCAAATTAATTTCAATTTTTTCTTTCCTTACAGACACTCTTGCTCTACTGCACCTAAGCCCCAGTTCACTTCTCCCCTGCCAAATATATTCAGGCCCTAAGGTCCTTAAGATACTTTTTAAAAATCTTTTAATGACAGTGCTGAAATTCTAGTTCAAAGGCTAAAGGATCTATCCCTGACTGCAACTTGTGCTGTGCCATCCCACGCGTGCTGGTGGTACTTTACTGTAAAAATGACTGTAAATTATTTTATACAAAAACCCCACGGACTTAAGATATCAGTTTTAGAGCACAGTATCTCCTTTAAAATTCCATGTGCGCTAACTGCTCGGCTCTTGGGCTGAGAATTGGTGTTACCTTCTCACCTCCGCATCGCAGCACGTTGCCCTGCCAGGTTTCCCAGCGCAACGATTCATACAGTCACAGCCTGAGAGCTGGACAGCTGGAATCATCTACCTTAAAAATAACCCAAGAAAATAAAAGCAGGTTGAGGTTTTTTAGAGTAGGATAACTTCCCTGGTTCTTTTAACAGAGTGGTTGTTCAAGCAGTTTTGGGGGACACATACAAAAGCATCCAGGTAAAAGGTGTAAGTGATAGGGGCCTGATGGAGAGGACTGAAAATATTGCAAGCCAGTACTGCCACTAACCAGCTGAGAACATCAACCTACAGATTCCTTTGCTAGCATGCCTCTCTGCTCACAGGAGCTAATTTCTCTCAAACTAACCATTTATGTTATACTAATCAATCTTAGACTAATTGCTTAGAACCTGTATTTAACTTGAAGTGTGCCATATTTTTTTTTCCAGACTGAAAGAGGTCTTGTTTGCCTTAAAGCTGGCCTGTTTTTTATTTCAGAAATATATTAGTTAGTTTAATAAAATACATGGCTTTTCTGGGAAATCTTTATTCTCCTACAGAGAATGCGATTAACAGGCTGGTGAGTTAAATTTTATGTAAGCAGGATATATTTCTCGAGCCTCTTAACCATCTTGTCTCAGTTTTCTCTGGAAGACTAGGTCTGTTGCAGGAAAAATGACCACTATTTCCCTCCCCTGGAGAGCGGGGGTTTTTTATATCAGCTCTTTATCTTCCTTGATCTAAAAAACCCCTCAGCTTTACCAATGAAGAAAACCAGAACTCAAAAGTAAGTCCTCTCACTACTTGCTCACAGAAAGGTATAAAGCACTACGCTCCCAGAGCTCTGGGGCATTGCCTCACTTTTCTGCAATTAGAAACAGGTTCCTAGGTACTGCTGTTTTGGCAGAGATTGCATAATGCAGACACATTAAAGTAGGGAAATAAATTAGGCACAGCCTGCCATAATAACCTTCAGTTATGAGTGAAATAATAACTGTAAGTTTTTATTGGCCTGGGACATGCTAGAACAGAAAATACAGAAATGGAAAGATACCACTTTCCATGAGATTTCTGAAATCATAAAATCTTCCACAATGTCATCTCACTGAAGTTTGGTTATTTTTTGAGATATTTTAAGAAATCAGGTTTTCCCATAAGCTAGTGAAGTATTTAACTTTTTTTTGTTGTTTTTAATTTAAATTCTTCACAACAATGAAAGGTTAATTTCTGTTCCTCCCCTTAATAATTCAGGAATCTATGTATGTGACTTAGAAAAGAAGAAATCCCTAATTCTTCCTTCTTTGATCAGATAAAACAATATTTTAAGTAATTTTACCCCCAAATCTTATTTTTCTTATCATTTTGAAAGAGGTGAAAATTAAAAGAAATCAAACAGCTAGACCAGATAAATAAAATAATCACAATAATGGGAAGTTCTTTCTCAGACCCTTCTATTTATACTATCTGTATACTATATTTATGTATATAATGATATGGGTTGTATTTCTACCTGCACTTTCTAGATCATGAAAGAGAAAGGATAAAACTGGTATTCAGCATCACGATTTTGTGCTGGTAAAATTTTTGTGACACTTACACCATTTCTCCAGTTCCCAGAGACTTTGACAACCAATATCTGCTGCATAATACAACTATTTTTGCCAAGAGAACAGTGTTGCAGTTTGGCAGTGGACAAATTGTAAGCAAGAGTCAATAGAAACAAATATATTTTCAATAAATCAGTGTATAAATCAGTGGCTTGCTCTGTTTTGCTAGAGCCAGACCTAGGAAAACAAGCATATGTACAAGGGAAAGCCCATATCTACTGGCAGGTAAACCTGTCAGTGAAGGGACAGATATTCATCAAGGATATTCAGATACTACAGGGACTGCAACAAAGTTCTAGCTAATGAAGATGTGTGGCAGAAATGAGGCAGCGCTCAGAAGGAATGAAGGAAAAAGGATTATCAGTCACATAGGAAGTAAGAGGTAGATGGGAGCTGGGGGAAATTACTTTGGGAGAGCTATGTGGTATGGCAGGAAAAAGTCTTGATAGGAGCTACTCTCACTGATGAAGACAAGTTTTATCACAGCGATGGTTAACGAAGAAGCAGCTTGGACACTAGGCTACCAGATTTCCCGAAAGAAGCAGTGCAGTAAGTAGAATAAGGCTAAAAATGGCTGCTGAGGAGATAAACGGAGGTGAGCAGTCTTTTTCTACCAGCAGAAAAACCAGTAAAATCAAAAACATTCAGGCCTTTAACTTGCTTATTACAACATCTACAATACGTCCCAATGGGTTAATACACTTCCTCTCAGTAAGCATAATGAAAAGGAAAACGGAACAATAAATTTATTCATATAGATATGATACAAAATTGCTTAAAATAGCTGGTGATGTACGTCCGTTACCGACTGTTGCCACGCTAAAAGACTAACTAAAAGGAGAAAGAGAGAAGATACTACCAAAATTTTGCATTTCCTGCAAGGTCACTTCTAAAAATTATTACTATAATCCAGGTAAGATTGCACTCCTTAGTGCTTTTTTGGCCAGTTTGTTCCCATTTTCTTATTTAATGACAATACTCAGCCCAGTATTATTTAACTCTATCCTTCAGACAAAATGATGCACCATCTAAAAATATTAACATAAATTTCACTGTAAGAGGATTAAAACCAAAGTAGTTCTATCCAAATTAATTTAGGTAAGTACACTAGATAAATAAATCAGCACCCTTCAACTCTCAGAAAGCACTTCAAGCAATTTCAAGTCATTAAAAATACTTTTAGTTCCAACATTTTGGCTCTTAGAACAGTCTTAATGGTTATATGACAGTATGTTCTACTACTGGCTGTATGGCTTTTATTACATGCCCTGATCTATTTGATGATCATGGCAGCTTTTTAGAGAACTACAAAGAATAGCTGAAATAATGAATTATTTTTCAGACAAGTCTAATAAAAGTGTTAATCAAAAATACCATAAATGTCAGAAGCTCTCATAAATCCTACAATTTATATATTCCTCTTTCTAAACATTCAACCAATGGAATAACAATCCTAAAAGGGCAAAAAAACCCAAGAGTGAAAGCCAAGGAAGAGAACAAAAGCACTCCGCATGCATTTACAAAATCTCACCGATTTATTTATCTGATCTCATTTACTGATTTATGAGCTAGTATTATTCTCCTATGACTTAATTTCTGACAACTTATAAACATCTCATATAGATTAATATGATTATGTTTGATTTCTAGTTAGATTATAAGGTATTCCCATATGACAAGATAAAGTCAATTATTTCCCCCTTATGCTACTATTATGAAATATTAGTGGGTTTTAATATACTTCTATCAGAATAAGAATCACTCCTCAACCCATTTTCCAGTGACTTGCACATCACTGATACTGAGACAACAAACAGAGTTTCAAAGTACAACTTGAAATGTATCTATCCGATTTATAATGATAATTTTCCTTTTTTTGGGTGACATTTATCAAGACTAAATGTGATTTGACCCTCTTTCCATCCACTTTTAAATCCTCCTTGAAAAGAAATCCTCATTGGTAAGTGAGGAGAATAAAACTACATATAACACTGAAGATTTGTTAGCAAGAATTCAGTTTGCATTTTTATAAGGTTCCAAGAATATTATGTTGGAAGGTGAAATTATAGAGCTGTCAGTTATGTCTGTTTGATCCTGTACTGATGTTAGTACAATGCTATGAAGTTTCAGGAATTCTTTGTGGGGTTTCCATAGAGCTGTGCAGATGCTTTGTTCTACCTTTGGTGCAAATACCTGTTAATTTTCTTCACTTTCTAACTGAAAGCACTGAACTAAATTTAAAAAAAAAAAGAAAAAAAAAAAAAAAAGAAAAAAAAGTAGTAACATTTTTTAGACACATAATGCACAGGCAAAAAGATGGAGCTTTGTAACAGGAATCAGAGAGGCTTCCAGATCCCTTCAGTCACAATATATATTTTGCTCTACCATCGACATACACACATAAATACTTCTGGCAACATCTAGAAAAAAATAAGTTGTCAATTGACTTGAGCATGCATTAGCTGTTGTTTCTCTTACTGTATATTCCTCATGCAAACACAGACTGTATATATAGACAGATAAATATTTTACATCTTACAGAGATTCCACAGAATTCTTCAACAACCTCCATACCCAGAGGAGAGTCCAGTTATTTAAAATGGATGATTCCTGGTGTGACAAGTGAAATCTATACAAAAAGCTCCATGGAGTACTTTTAGGAGTACCAGTGTGACACTTCCGAGAGTGCTGTTCTAATCCAAGAGCATCAAAAGATATACACAGTCCCCCCATTTGAAAACTGTGATAATGAATGTTTCTCTACAGTTCCCTGTCCTGTAGAACAAGCAGTGGCAGAAATTGTCACCATAGGCTTGAGGTTTCATCAAATATCCAACCCAGCTTGTTTTATGTACTTGTTTCAAAATGTGTAAATTTCTTAATTTTATTCCTTTCCCTATATATTTCGCACTATTAATATAATAAACCAAATAAAGTTTACTGGTAAACTTTGCAAGAACCAAGGAAAATAAAATTGAATTTTATTTTTCCCTCAGCCTTTTTCATCAGTATAGGTTTAATCTTTTCCCAAGGGACTCTGATAAGGACAATTTTTAGCTAGGCATTAAAAAGAAACATAACATCTATTGAACTTCACTTTTTCCACATTTTGTTGAAGCATCATTATGCAAGAATAGGGTCTGAGAATTCAGGGAATACTGTCATTTGAATATTGCATCACTTTCTTAAGTAGCAAAAGTCTGTACTCGTTACCTGAATAGTTGCATCCATACTTTATTAAGATGTGATGGATTTATTTGACAGGATCTATATGTTAGGAGAGAGTCATACATGAAAGGGCAATTTCAAACAAAACTTCGTGTCTGGATTCACTGCAATCTTGAGCATGATGTCTTCCCCACTGCACATTTTTCTGAAGAACTGTGACTAACCAGAAAAGCAGCTTGGTTTCATAGATCAAAGTCGGGGCTCCTGTCAGCTGAGAGATGAAATGCTGTGCTTTTGCTTGGCATAACCAACATTACCAGGGACTTTTCAACTCAAGCTACACCTCCTGTATCTGCTATAACAGCAGTTCCAATGGGATACAATCCTTTCAGGCTGAGATTTATTTCACTTCATTCTAATTAACCTGATCACTATCTAGCCATACACATCTGTTAACATGAGACACCAAAAAAGAGTTTCTATCATCATCCGCAGAAATTGTCATGACACTGTCTAAACACAGTGTGCTGTCAAAGATTTAAAATGTCAGAGGAAGATGGTGAATCAGACTATCAGCTTAAAAGAGAGTGACATGAGTTAGGAAAAGGAGATTAATGAACATTGCAGAGTTACTGAATTCTGTTTAGGTTATCAGATAGAACCCAGTATTTGAATTTGAATAATACAATACAAATAGATAATGGACAAGTTCACACATATTGATTGCAGCATTAGTCCAAAGAGAAAGACATAAATCATTAGCAAGATGCAATACTGACCAGATTACTAGCTATCAAAATTCAGTTTCCACTTCCAATGAAAGAAACAAATTAAGTGGTTTTTTTGTTAGTGTCAAACTTGGAGGAGGAGCACACAATGAAGTGTGTTATAATATTACTTTTAATTTTGTAATAACTTTTCCAAAGCGTTGCAGGAAAGAACAGGATAAGTTTTTATACCAATTTCATTGATTGTACAAGAAAAATAAAAACGCAACAGTATCATAGGGTTATTACTAATTATTTTAAATCTCAGGAGGTGCAGGACAAGAATTAAAAGCAGCCTGTCATAATCACTTTGTAACTTTAAATACGAATGGAGCAATTTTATATATAGAAGCAATATATGAATCTTATAAAGAAAAAGAAAACTTGAGGAACAGAGGAGCCAAAGGAGGGAATTTGTTTTTTTACTTAAAATGAGTCAGTATTTTGCTCTGATGCCAGCTTATTTTGTTTTAGCAGATCTCTACCTAAAGCAGAGGGAGATATTCCACACTCCTGAGTTCAGTATCACCTGATTGGATCAATCTCTGGAAATTTTGCTGAAAAAAAATCTCTGCTCTACCATTTAATTGTTCTGTGACCCTCATCAAGTAACTTCACCTCTGTGTGTTTCTATTTTCTTGCCCACTTCTATTCAACTATAAAGCAAACATTTTAGGGCAAAGACTTTTACCAAAATCTTGCACTGTGTGTAGCCCAGTGGGAATTCCAATTTCACTTGGGACTGCAGTGTGTATAATAACCCAAATAAAGCATAACAGGAGTTCATATAATTATGCAGCCACAAAGATATGAAAGAGCAGCAAGAGAAAAAAAGTAATAAATGAATCTGATTTTAAAAATCAAATGACAAAATTTGGATAGTGCTGTGAGTAGTGCTGAATAAATACACTTTGCTGAAAACCTTATTTATTATTTGATTATTCCTATAAGCAGACATGCCACTTCTTAATGAACGTGTCCTTCCAAGATGACACAGGAAAATTTGACTTTTTTTAATTCTAAGGACATTAGCCTCACCAATATCTGTCCCAGATGGAGGTCTGGTGGCAGATGTCTGCTTATATGCAGAGATTATTGATCTCTGAAATCTGAGCTTCATATTGAGGACTTTGAGGATGAATCTTTCTTTTTGGGTGAGAAAATAAGCTCTCTTTCAGACACAGAAAAAGAAAACCCCAAACTTTAATTTATTATGGACCTAATGCTCCTTAGAATTTACTCCCACTGACTTCCCTTTGATAATAAAAAGCTTCAGTATCATTCTACAGAGGGTCCGGGCTAATGAGCGCAATTTTGTACCTGAAAATTTAGGGAACTTTTACTTAAAATTTGTATTTTCATAAACCCAGATTCCCAGCAAGATCAGAATTACAGTATTCTGTCTTGGACCTCCTGCGATTTTAGAAAATCTAAAAGGTCTACTGTTCCAACCAGAAACATTTCTAACTCATCATTCCTTATTTTACTCATCCTGTCTTTAAATCTGGCAGAGATCAGGCTGCTGTGAAGGGGCTGCCATGAGATCATGCAAAATGCACCAGTGAAGCTTAATGTGTGCAGGGACAGAGGTACAGGAAATAACTAATTTCTCATTTTCTGCCTCTTCCTCTCTGTCCTGTCAAAATTCTAATTATATGAAAAAATTGCATTTTACTGACATTGTGTCAAGTAGTCATAACTGTTACCCAATGTAAGTGTTTGACTCTGGCTCCCAAATAATAATGTTAATGAGATAACGCAGAGCAGAGGGAGTGTGGGCTGCCAAGCCTGTGCAGCAAGCTACAGCAAAATTTCTAATGCAAATTATTTCCTCCTGGACACAACTGCATTTGATTTGAAGATTTCTTAGCAGCTTCATTTTCAGGCTATATCATCCAACACGCTGCCTATGTCATCAGCATTTTGCACAAATTCGCTTTCTGCCAATGAAATCCTCTCTTTTAAATGTTCTTACAAGAACTAATCCTGTTTGCACCTATGACTGTAAAAATCTGCCTCGTGACAGAAATACACAGAGAGACCTAAACAGACAAAATACTGAGGACTAGGGAGGCCAGCACTGAACTGGATGGGATCTCTGAAAGTAATTTCACACTGTGGAAGAAAAAGAAGTCTTAGAAATAACATAAAGTCATGGTAGAAATTAGACCCATATTGACAGGCCACTTCACATGTTCTTTCAACACTGACTTGCTCCAGACTCCATATTTTCAACCATAATTTTCAACCTACATCATTCACCTCTCTCCAACAGCAGTACTTATATTATTTGTCTTGGGAAGTTATTCTACTACATTGCACCATCATATCCGACATGCATCTTTCCTCCTCCTCCTCAAAGAGTGTAATTTGCCCTTTTAATGTCTTTGAATTTAACTGTAGCATCATCCTCTGTTTTTTCCCCGAGGAAAACAACTGAAGTACATCTTTATTGGACAAAACTAAGCTCTCATCAGACCTTAGTTTCTAAAACAAAACAAACAAAAAAAGAATTGTATTGCCTTCCCATTCTACTTTAATCATATCCACACCAAATGTCTTCAAGTTAACTAGTTTAAGCAAAAAGGCTTTGTAGTAATTGCACACTCAGCTGGGGTCTTTGTACTTCTGTCTCTAATGGCACATGGAGGTCCCTTGACTCCTAGAATTTTGTACAGGCATCAGGGATGGGATTAAGGGACACAGTCCTGTTGGTGAAAATGCAAAACTGAACAGAACCAGCTGCTTGCCATCCTTTTCAGTTGCTGTATACGTGCAGGGTCAAAAGAACAAACTACAAGTTGCATACTATTTGCATTCCATAATGAACTGCTGGAGGCAATTGGGACATTGTAATGATGAAGACAATCTAAATGGAACATAATTAAAAAACTTTTTTGTTTGTATTTTTTAATACTGCAGTTAACCCCAGAGACACAGAAGACAGACCTGTTAGGAAACCGCTTTAACAATGACCTTTTCATCCTCAAAGATGCACACTGTATGTCAGGCAATCTATGTAAGTACCTGTGCTCTCTCTTCTGATTTACATTTGTTTTCTTTCCAGGTAGGTTAATATATTAGTAACAGGCCTTATGATGTTCTATACCCTCTTATTCCTCTTGCTATCTGTTCCATTTCAACATTTAGTAACCACAGGGATATTGCAACCACCGTCCCCAGGGATTCTTCTATCAAACTTTTCATTAGTCAGGAGCTGCATGTCTGCGGTTAGGGTAAAATTCAGTATTAAAAGCAGAAATTACATTTCTTTCTTACACGTGAATAATAAACCAAATAATTGCATGATTAATATCACAGTGCTTTCCCTTCTACAATGGCTGAATTCTCCCAGAGTTTATATAGAAAGCTAATGATTATTTTGGAGTTAAAGTGAATTACAGTTGGGCCCTTTAACTAAAAAAAGTAAACAAAAAAATCCCCACACCAAACAATCACCACACCCCACCCCTCCAAAAAGACCCCAAACCACCAAAACTAGGATTTGGTTTTCAATAAGAAACAGAACAAATTCCCCCTGTATAATTTAAACTCTTCAAGGTCTGTGCTTATTTCTCTTTTGAATAGCGTTCTCTGAAAGTAACAGTAATTTCCCCATACAAGACCCTAGAACTAATGGGGGTTTTTTTTGGTTTGGGGTTTTTTTTTGTGTTTTTTTGAGGTTTTTTGTTTTTTGTTTTTTTTCTTCAGTATTGCCAAATAATAATGTTCTGTTCTAGAATTTCCCTGAGGAACCACTCCAGACAAAATACTTACCTCTCGCTGCTCTCCCTGGAAATGAAACAAGATGCTGCCTACAAGTGGCCACTAAGAGAAAGACTCGCATCTCCCACAGCTCTCAGTGAAGCTGCTCTCCCTCGAAGCACAGACCACTAGCTAAGGGCAATGCAAGAAAAATCAACGGTGATGGCCTCTCTAAAGGAGGACGGTTCCTCATAAACTTTTCAGACAGGCAAGAGTTTTTTATTTTAGCCTTTCCTGACATATTTCTGACTCCTCTGTTTAGGACTGACAGGACTGCTGAGCACAGGAAGCATTCCTGATTTTCTTATCAGGAACTTGACAACAGAAGGAATTAAAATACAGGATTGTGTGGGACATAACTGGTGAAAAGTGGGACATCACATTGGAAATATTCTCTAAGGCACTAAGAAAATAAATCAATATTTGACATGTAGATATGATTTTTGTTTTGCAGAAAGAATGTAATACACTAAATATGAAACTAATTTCCTTTGATTGAAGCTATTAACAATAATTCTGTATCACCTTTTATTTTTAGCAAAGATGACCTCAGAGAACCTTAATCTTTTTTCTGCAGCTTTGTAGTGTAAGCCAAGACAATTGAACCCTTTTAGTAGTAACACTGGGCACTCAGAGAGGAACTCTCAAGTACTATTATCCCCGATACCCTCAAACACACTATAATTTGTGCTGTGTATAGCAGTTTTGAAATGTGTCATGGAGATGGAGTGATTCATACTTTTTATTTTTCTTAACAATAGATGTTAATATTTTCTGGTATTTAGAGTGTCAGCTTTTTGACAACTTATATTGCATTTTAGGGTTTGGTGGTTTTTTTTTTTTGTGTTAGCTGAAAACTAAATTGTATGACTTGGTACAAAATAAAGCCTATCACTTGACTACCACTTCTAATCCCTCTTTTTGTGGATACTTTCACAAAGTAAATAGCTTGTACGGAGGCAATGAAATCTCAGGGGTGGAAAGAAGGGGGAGGTAGCAAAGGAGAAAAATGGGGAAAAAACGGGATCATGAAAACATTTGGATTTCAATGTGAACAATTAATTTTGAAGATGTCTTCTTGGGGGAAAAAAAAATCTACTAATTTGTGATTATTAAAAACACTTCACATCTTGTTTTCAGAGACATTCACGTCTATGAAAATCCTGCTAGCACATACTAGATACAAGCTAAGTCATAAAATAACAAAAGGTCTTCCTCTGGCATCCCACTTCAGAATATTCCAATGTAATGCTGAATTGCCAGAGCAATACCTGAAAATTTGGTAGAAGCTTTCATGGAAAAGATGGAATAGAATTTCTGTGGGCATATGATTTCACTAATGAACTTCAGAGTGCCCTTGAAAGCCCCAGGCAAAGCTTCCAGATAACACTGACTGTACTTAAAATAAGTAAATAAAAATAATAATAATAATAATAAAAATCTCAATAGTCAAGTCTCAGTTCTGCTCTTTAAAAAATTATATTTTACCCTTCTTGCTTTGAAGCAGCAGTATGGAATAACTCAGGTGTTAGGCTCTGAAGCACATAGCTTTTTTGAAGCACTGTTGAAGAGCAACAGAATACGAAAGTTCATACAAAGGAGGAAGTATAAAAACGTGACATTTCTAATAACGAGGCGGTTGCATGGCTTGTTACGAAGCTCAACACAAAGAAGAAGAATTACAGATTTATTTCAGAACTGTGGCACGCTCTCATACAACCTTATAGGAATTCGACTTTAAAGCTGCCTATGACATGCTATGTGCACGTTGGACAACCGAAGAAAGGGACAATGAGATCGGCAGAACTGCCGTGTTTGGTACTGGTGTCAAGATCGTTTCACGGTTCATGCTTTCCCTGCAGAAAGTATCTAGGAGCAAATCACCTCTTTCAGGCTCTCAAGAAACTGTTACTGTGATGAAGGAAAATCATTCCTCAGCTCCTAAAGGAAAATTATCCTCTGCAGATACTTTTTACTCTCTCCCTCTCTCTCCTTTCTCCCACATCACATAGCAATAGCAGTTAATGAAAGCATAATGGTTCCACCTATCAGAAGCAGGAATACTGGACATTTATCAATAAAAGTTAATAATGTGGCCACATTTACAGTAACAGACCTTCACAATAAAATTATACACAACAAGGTAAAAAAAAGGTTCCAACTTTCTGGGGAAAGAAGGGGGGTGTAGTAGGAGAAAAGAGCAATTATTACAAACAAAATTATCGCCTGGTAATTTCTCTGATATCACCTATCTAACAACTGAGGCTGTAAAAGTGAAGCTAAAGAGATGAGATGTAAGTAATAGCGCTGCTTGGAAGACCAACCCAGAGACATTCATTAGACAAGGTCAAAATTGTTGGATAAGGCTAAAGGAAAGGCCTATAATATGCAAAAGTTGATACTTCTAGTGTAAGGGACTTTGAAGCCTAAATTTCCCAGAAAGACAGAAGTGGGTTAAGCATTGCAGAACTTTTCTGGTTCCAGTTGTCTATGCACAAGTCAGATACAGAAACAGAGCAAGATTAATAAGATCTGGGAGATCAGTGATGAACACATAGCTCTAGGAATGAAAAGGAATGAGTACCCAGAGCAGAAAAAGCCTCTAGACCATCCTGAAAGTGTGGAAAGCAACTGGAAATTTATGTACTTAAAGTGTGTCCTTGTGTCTGGAAGATATGAGGATGCCTGTAAGAAACACAACAGTTTGCAAATAGCCTCATTTCTCACAATAGTGGGCTCTGTAGCACTTGAAGATTTTATTAACCATGTACACTAACAAGAACTCTGAAGAATAAGATGCTGCAATGGAAAGACTATGATGGCACATAAACATTCATAAGACATTTAAGCCTGCAAAATTAATTCTGTAATTTGGGTAATTTACAACAAAATTCCCGGAATTGCCAAAGGGATTTGTTCTGTCCAGCATTAAGCTTACGCAGGGTCCGATGTTGTTATGTGTTTGTAATCCAGCAGTGGCAAAGATGATGCTGTGACTAAATCCTGTAACAGGCTTCATGTGACAGCGGAGTTCTACCTAGTGGAAATCCTGTGAACATACCTAGTTGAAATCCAGGCAATTTAACCTTTTTTTGAGCAGGGGTGCCACTGCTGTATGCATCAGCTGTCACCTCATGAGAAGCACATCCCAGGCAGCAGCCCAGCCAGGGACCCCCCTGCCCCACTGCCAGGCTGTGGGACAGAGCAAGTGGAAATGGGCAGGCAAGGTGCAGCCTGACGCAGCCGAGAGGAAGGTAGGGGTTTGCACCATGCTCCATCCACCATTTGTGTATATCACACTGTCTTACTCAATAACAGACAAATGAGATTGTAAAGGAAAAAAAAAAAACAACACAAAAAAACCCCCACCAAAAAAAAACAAAAAACCCCCCCCAAAAAAAACCAAAAAAACCCCCCCAAACCAAAAAAAAAACATAAAAACAAACAACCCCCCCCCCCAAAAATACCAAACAAACGGAGAATAGTCCCAGAAGCAAAACTCTAACTCTTTGCTTGCCAGCAGATGTTAGTGCCCTAACTTCTAGTCTACCAGGAGGTTCTCTGCTGCTGCTGTGCTCCTGACCACTGGCAACTATAGCAGCCCAGCATCAAATAAGGGAATATATCATACTCATACAACATATATATTGACATGATAGCTGTGGCCCTCTCCTCACACTTGAGGTTAAACCCTTCAGACTGAAAAGGGCCTAGAACCCAAGTCTTTCTGTGTAACTGTTTTAACCATTAAAGAAGAAAATCTACAGTAACATCATCCCTGTGAACTTATAGCTCTGACCCGTGAAGCTAAAAGCTGCTGCAATTTTTTTCTAAGTCTCCTGCCTACGCAAAGGCACCTGCGTGCTTCCACAGGCACTTCTGAGATCACACAGACACAAGGTTACCTATAACAAAGTTAACTATATCATTCATCATACATGTTCTCTGATGCCAGCAGCATGAGATGTAGTTGCTTTAGGCTCCATTTTAATAATTTTCTCCAAGTGCCACTTCTGTAGCAAAAGTCCAATCTCACTTTTCTACAATAACTGCTACCATTTGTGGTATTATGGTACCCACATCTGACTCATCCTGCATAAAAAAAAGGGCAAAACTTCCTCATTCAATAATTCTTGCATCAGGCTCAGCTTCTTGCTCTTGAGGCAGCTTTTCTTTTAGAAAGATATGCAATTTTGATCAAAGACTTCCACTAATGGAAAATCTATCATATTCCCTGAATGATGCATTCCAATAATAAAATACTTTGGCTTCTTAAAATGGGCATCATCTTTCCTGATCAAATTCTCTGACTTTCAGCCTCAGCCTCAGGATCTTGTTGTGTTTTTTCTTCATGATAAATGAATCCCCAATACCAAGCATCTACTCTGTGTGGAGTAGGTATGTCACCCCTTACACTTTTCTTTGACAAAGAAAAGCCAACAGAAGAAAACAGAAGTGAAAAGGAAGCCCCCGTATGAATTTGTTTAAGGTTGGCTCAATGCTTTTAACAAAAAATGAGGTTAGGTTTCATCTTAAATACAAAATAGATTTTTTCCACCTCCAAAACAAGAGTCAAGCACAGAGGTTCAGATTTAAAGGAAGACAAAAGGGAGATCCATTCCCCCCATTCCCTCCCCCCCAAAAAAAGAAAAAAAGAAGAGGACCTAATAGAAGTTGTTTCCCATGTTCTTTCTATGTTAAGATAGACCTATCAGAGGTGACTGAAGTAAAAAACTTCTAAGCACATGCACAACGGGGAAATAAAAGAGGAAATCCTCATACACAGCTTTAAAACTAGGATTAATCCCTCTAAAGTTCCTTTACAGTTATATCATAGATTTATAGTGCTTTTAATTACAGTATTAGTAAATAAGCATGGTGAATTTCTATCAAAGTTAGAGGAAGCCATGCTACTGACCAAAGAGATGAATACACACAACATTTTCCCTGTTGAGGAGCAATCCGCATTTGCCAACACAGCAGTACTAATGATGCTTAACACAAGGTGAAAACATTGAGTAAGAGGAATTCCTGGAAAACACAAAAAAAAAAGCAAACATTTTGTGGTCTAATCCAGCCTGACTCTATTATTCACCTCTTGGGAGCTGCAACAGATCTTTAATAGAGCATGGCTCTAGCACCAGAAGAACAAAGTACTAAACTGGATTGAAAGCCACAAACCTATCCAGAAAAGTTTGCTGGTTTATATATTCAGCAAAATTTCTAGAACAAACACAAGAAAAAAAAAATGGCTCTGTAATAACAGCAAATACTCCCCTGGTGACCCAGAAATAGATGTAGCCCCAATCTTAGGGAGAGCTGCAAAACAACAACATAAAGCATTACCTGACATGGAAGAAACACACAAAATCAGAAATACTGGTCAATTTTAGTGGTGGCCAAAGAGGAAAAATGAAGTCACATAGCCATTAGAAGTTAACCCATGACTGACTTGAGTTGTTTTGGGGCATGATCACCATAAAAACACGTTGCTTTGGTCAAGCCAGACATGTCTTTTGGCTTTTTTGTCTCCTGTTGGAGAGATACCATGGACCTCTTTGCCATACACACTACTCAATAGCAAAGCATTGGTAAAGGTTTCTTTTATTAGGGCAGTAACAAAACAGCATCAGTACATTAATAATCGATAGTAAACAATGGAGTTTAACTGTCCAGCATCTAGATATCTGAAGTGCTAGCCATAGCTTTCTTTACATATACACACATTCCAATAGCCTCAATACATATTTACTACTTGGTAGCAGATTATATTAACATCTTGCACAAACACATACATGTGTATCTCAATATGAATTATTTTATATTAATCAGCCCAGCACAGAGACCCTGCAGTAACTGACACTTCCAATAGTCATGCACAATTCCTATGATCAGTTAAGGCC
The DNA here is from genome assembly GCF_000737465.1 of Haliaeetus leucocephalus. Classification (NCBI taxonomy): domain Eukaryota; kingdom Metazoa; phylum Chordata; class Aves; order Accipitriformes; family Accipitridae; genus Haliaeetus; species Haliaeetus leucocephalus. The sequence goes on from NW_010972620.1 coordinate 3,532,195, forward strand.
AGATAAGAGCGGGGAGAGAGGAAGAGACACAGGGTGTTGTGAGGAGAAGAGACAAGCAAGCAAATTCACTGATTGAAGATAGGCTATTGTCTCCCAGTTCTTCAGGTCAAAAGCTAAGGGCTGCTAAGAGATAGTGTCCGTATTATCATACAGAAAAGTCTACTTCTTGGCTAAAAACAGTTTCTAGAACTGTGTTTGTAAAGCTAGATGGGGTGGGAGGTCACAAAGAAATAGCTGTTGGAAAAAAACTTTCTTAACAACTTGCAGAGGGCATTTAGGAGAATTAGATTAATATGTCCTCATCTGATAAAGCTAGGCTCACCTAAGCTACCCTGGTGGAGGACACATCTTTCAATTAAATAGTTTCTGTTCAGGTCTGTCCTTTGAGAAGTCTGACTGGTGACTACATATACTAGTGGCCACCTTTTCAGAACAGACATAGTGTAAATGCCTGAAATCTGGCAGACCTAAGGAAGCCCAGTTGGCACAAAAGCTACTATGGTGTGAGAGTTGGTATGAAAAAAGAATAACAACAGAATTCTACCCAGGACAGTGAAAAATCACTAAACCTCTCTCTACATGGACTGATTCCAGGAGAGAGAAAGGCAAAGTAAGCCCTTTAACTTTGGTACATCATTGCTCAGTATGTAGTAATTTTTTGACACGTTAGCAGAATTACTTACATGTTAGGCGAGGTATCTGTATACAGACACACTTTGAAGGTCAACTTCAACAAACACTATTACATGAGATCTATGGTTCAAATCCTATTCTAAGATACTAACCAGAATCAGTCTAGCAGAGCTGCATTGTATTAGAAAGTGAAAATAAGGACACTTCAAGAAGTGAAATAGTTAAATGTATAACCAACTTTCAAGTATATTGAATATTTAGTAAGGAAACTTAAAGTCACTAGTTGTCTTCCTATTGACTTAACATAGTTCAATATGTTAGAGTAAGAAATCCATTCGAATGCCCAGGTAGCTACGGCTGACCATGTTGTGAATGTCAGTTCATCGACTCAGTTAGTGAACTCTTGCCATTTTAAACTTAGGCAAGTCATTAACCATGAACAAGAACAAAGATTATTACTTAACTACCTGTTCAGCTGCAGGTACAAGCATGGTATTATAATCCGATGAACAGCATAATAAGCATTTTCTGCATTTACCTTTTTAGCTACACATGATATACATAAATCCCAGAGGTGATAATTTCACTACAGAAACTATGCAACTAAAATTTGCTAATATAATTTGCAAATAGAAAGCGGGGGGGGGGGAGTGTGTGAGAGGCTTTTGGGGAGCCTGGTAATGGGTACAAGCATGTGACATTCCATAGTAGTGAGGCAGGCTGGCTGCGTGCCAGCCTCAGCCACTGTAACTGCACCCTGCAAGAATTCAGCTTTGCAAATCTTTGTTTCTTTTATGTCTTTCATATCTTTGCAATTCTCAAGGCAAAAGGCAAAGACAAAGTCTTTCAGCTGGAGTTCTTTCATCCAAGAACATTCTTCATCCAAGGCCAAAGGTTCACCATATCCTAAAAGGCCTTTGGATCTGCATGTTCAGTCATCTTCATCCAAATGTATTTCTTTGGGAGCATTATTCAGTCCTTGTGGTCGATCCTAAAAGAACACCAATAAAAACTATCTTCATTCCTTCAAATACAATCTTCAATGGTTTTATCTCTAGGACGACTGTATAAGAGTATTGTGTCAAAGGCGCAAAATGGTAAATGATTCAGAAATATTTCAATTAAAACCACAGCACATTGAAACGTTTCTCCTTCTATAGTTTTTGGGGTTTGTTTTTTGGTCAATTCTTTAGATAAAAGTTTCCAAGATGAAATAGAATTTCTGGAAAACCACACGTATGAACACAATATTTTTCCCTTGTGCTGACAGCAGTTTAAAAAGACTGCCTATTAGCTTTCCCTGGACGATATTTCTAAAGTGATAAAAATTGTGATAGAAGACCCTGCCTGTATACTACAGTACTACAAAGTGTTTTGAGTATAAAACTCTAGCATATGAGGAGGTTCTTGTATCCACTTAAATTTCTTGACTGGAGTAGGAAGAAGCAGAGTGTCCTCACAGAGGAAACAAGAGAGTTATTTAACAGTGCATGATAATGCTATAGAAAACAAAAAAACCCCCTGCAATTGCAACTTGTGATTGCCAAAAAAAAAAAAAAAGTCAGCTAATCTTGGTTTCAAAACCAGTCCTACTTTCTAACCTGCCCATCAGTATTCTATATCATCTAGCTTGCTTAACTGTCCTCCATCTCTCTTTTTGTTTTAAATATGAAGTTCTCCAATTCTTTCTTTGCTTTTTTTTTTTAATTTTCCCTGAGCTGCCTATTCACTTCTTCCTTTCTTTCCTATGTTCAAAGATCTTCGATCCTTTTTCTCTTCTGGTAGCCTTTCCCTGCTACTCTTCTCTTCAGGTCCATAAGCCCCCCTTTATGATTTTAGTCTTTGCCTTTCTCCCTCTGCATCATTCACAACTCTGTTCTCCACAGTCTCTCTACTAGTTCTGTGCCTCCTGCCCCTTTTCAACCTATTGCCCCACAGTCACCTCCAGTTCTTCTTTGCCTTTATTATTTTTCAGTCTTCACTTCTCTTCACATCACTCTTTCACCTAAAACCCAGTCATTTCCTGTCTTCTCAATTATTTCTTCCCATGCTACCAAATTTCTGCTATTGCATCATCCTGCCAAACAACTGGGTCACAGAAACTGTTTCTAGGATAAGGGACTAACCCTGCCTTGCTCTGATGGTATAACAAGACTAAGTTGGAGGAAAGCTGATCTTCAGCATGATTTTAAAACATACAAAACCTCTCTGCAAGCAGTGCTGTCAGTTCTCATTATTTTATTACAATACTTCAAATAAGTTTGTTACTATTAAATCTGTAGCTTCTGAAGGAAATTTGTAAGAAACCTCTCTCAAAAGAAAGTTTCAAGTTCTGACGGTTACAAGAATAGCACGAAACATGCTCCTGTCTTAACTTAGTGAATCACAGGTGAGAAAGGCTATAATTCAACTCTAATATTTTGAAGTCTTATGATTTTTAAGCTGTGTAACCATTAGCATTCTGACTCATAGGGATAGACTTAAACCTGGTCTGAATAGAAAACCAGACCGCATAGCAACAGTTTAAGTCCATACCTGATTTTGAACTGTTCTGATTTAGCACTACATACTGTATGATCAGAATATTAGAGGAAGGGAAGAAAAAAAAACAAAAAAAAAGGAAATCTAATCTCAAGCAGTCACCACATGAATGCCATTAAAATGTCACTCATTACACTGAAGTTGTAGAAACAGGCAGCAATGTTGTCAGTAACTTCTATTCAGTTCTGGATGGAAATGACCAGAAGTGACAAGGGTTTGGTGCTTTGCAGATTTCAAATCAGTAGCAAATGGAGGAAAAGCTCAATTTTCCTCATCAGTTTGAGAGATTTGTTCCTGTCAAAATTTGTTTTTGTTCCTATCGTTTCTTGATCTTAAATTAGAAGCTGTTTCCATTGTAATGGGAAATGGACAGGTCAGATAAAGGATACTAATGAGGATTACTTTTTCCTTGGATGAAATGTAATCAATATTCCTCCTTAATTATCTCAGAGCAATATGATGGGAAAGGAAAAGGGGTTGTGGTTTTTGGTTGGGTTTTTTTTTTTTTTACTCCACTCAGCCCCCACAAAACCTTTAATTGCTGGTTTATATTTTCTAGAATTAATATAGTTAAATTGCCCTTGGGGATTCTTCTTTTACAGTCCTATCTAGTTTTCCAGTGTAAGAGTAGAAAGGATTAAAATCTTGACTAGAAACATTTTGACATCCATCTTCTAACATAAATAATACCCCCTTATGACGAGGCTGTGTTTGCATAACTGGGTTAATTACTTAAAGGAAATATTTCTCTATCAATTCTGCACTGAGGTGAATTTAAAGACACTGAAGGATTCAGAAATCAAATCCTTTATAACATTAACTTTTTGAACAATGTTAACAAGACACACTAGCTCAAACAGAAGCTTCCTATTGACTCTCTATTCTGCCTTCAAGGCCTGACCAAAGCAGATCTCAGACTTTAAATATGATAAAACTCAAATGGGATTTGGTTTGTAAAAAACAACAACTCTAGGCTTCAAAGTTTATTAATTCTTTGGTGTCCTCTGTTCTTTAGCTTTTTATGTGTAAACTAGATTTTTGTGCACCAGAGTCAATAAACAACTTTTAGCTGAAAGGGAACAGTGATATAAGGTATCATGTATCATCTTGTGAAAGCAAACATCATAAACCTGTTTTAACATCAAGACAAATGTAAAAAGAGAAATTAAGGCAGATTGTGTCAGCTGTAGCCTGGAGGAAGACTGAAGGCAAAATGAGGGAGCGTGCTCTTTGGTCAATTTTTCCTAACAAATTTCAGGCCTATCAGATCTTGGACCTACTATATTATCCAATTAAGGATCATTTTCTGGATGCTCAGGCCTTCCCAAATTTATTCACAAACAGGTCTAAGTTATTGCTTTCTGTCCCAGCACCTGACAGCAAGAAGTCCTTAGCCTTCCTCTGCTGACTCCTTCTGAAAAATCCAGTACAAAAAAAAAAAATAAAAAAATGATGTACCAACGGCAAGCTTGGTGGTGGTTCAATGTTCTCCCTGCAGTGGTGAAATACCATGAAGTGCTTGGAAGCACTCGCAAACAATTTTCTCAGCATTCAGTTCTCAGCACTGAAGCTAGCTGTGGGTCAAGTCAATGCTAAGACAAATCTAAGCTTTACAGCTGTGGAAATACTTAAGCCATACCAGATTTTAAAGTGATGTCATAGCAATCTGCTTTTTACTCGCCTGCCACAGGATCTGCTGATGGCAGTTGAAGTTCTTATTCATCAAGGGGCCCAAATAATTGAAACAATCCATCTGCTCTATGTACTCTCTTTCTGCCTATACTGTGACTACTTACTGCCTTGTTATATTTGCCAATGATGTCATACTTAATCAAGCAATTGGTGGCCTGTTAGAGTTCCCGAGAACTGCGCTGCACTCCTGTGACGGAGCATAGGTAACTAAAATAATCCAACTGTTCCAAGCTTTCCCTTTGCAAAACCTGATGGGACATGATATTTGGCAGTGACTGTCATAACTGATCAAACAATTGCCAGACTTGTGCATATTTCCTGAAAGCTGCTGCTGTTTTTCATCAAGAATTCCAGATAATTGAAATAATTGACCTGCTCTAGGGCCCTGCTTTGACTCTTGCATTTTCTGCAATGGGACATTTGCCTACTGTCATATTTGTTTAAGGGCTGCAGTAGCAAGGGCCTTTGATTACTTTTTCACAAGATGTCACAGCACCACAAAGGGAAGTGAAATTATTTGCACAATTTGTAGTACTGAACTGCCAGACGCTGCTCTGCTCTCTGTACTCATACCATGACTCACAAGTGCACGTGCTATGCTATATCCATCCAAGTGGTAGAGAGCTATAGGAAGAGGAAACGAGGGAAAGCATGCAAGCTGAAGTTTTGCAATCAGGCTGATAGTGCGAATACTATTACTGCTCCCATATGATAAGCGCCAAGTAATTGAAACACCCTAGTGCTCTGTTGGTTAAATGGACTTCTATTAAGCTCTTTTTTAACAGTTAAGAAGCCTACAAATGTTTTAGAGGACCAGGTACCCTGACTTAGGCTTTTCACCACTTATTACATAGTTAAAGGACAGACTTGCCTGTTGATTGATATAAAGATTTTTAGAATCATCCAATTAAGTGTACTAGCTATAAAAAGATTGTATGTGTTCATCTGCTAAGGGGTATAGATCTTACCTGTAGTCAGACTATGTTGTTCAGTTTTATTTGAGATGAATAAAAATACCACATTCACTCACTAGATCACATCCCACTCCTGAATTCACTTTATTCATCTCAAGGATGGATGTTCAGTTGTGTTCATTACTCTGCTTAGCATCTGAGCAGGTCACAGACTGACTGACAGTGACTGTAGGTGTCTAGCATATCTGCAATAATCTTGCAAGTGTCAGACAGAGATTTCCACCACTTTCATTAAGATCTAACATTTCTGCAGCTGTACTTTTTTAAAGCGTTCGGTATTTTGCCCTGCACAAAGTACAGCATATAGAATTATTTTTAAAAGACCTCTTATAACATAGCATCCACCTCTAATAATGCCCAACTTTCCTAAAGTCCAAGCTTTTCTTTATCCATAGCTTTTTCTTTTCAGCTCTTTATCTTCAAACAGATAACACTGAAATGACTAAAGAGAAATGCTGTGTTTAAAGGAAGAAAGCTGCCAAATCTTATACAGATTTACAGCTAGGAATATCAACAACATTAGAGTTACAATTATCTACCCACTTAAATAATTTTTTTTCTTTTTGGATGAAAATGAAACCAACTTAGAATAACAGAGCTTACAAGTAAACTATGCAATAAAAGGAATATATTTTCCTCATCTTACATCAAGCTTTTTAGAAAAGAAAGTGTCTCTCCATATGGAAGGTTTGATGTGTATTAGTGTAAAGATAAATTCAAATCTTGACATCCGGAGAGATTTATGTTTCCATCAGAAATGAGAGTCAGTACTTGCATACAGGGACAGGTAGTCACCGGAGGTCTGCTGCCCAGAGAGCAGCTAGGGATTGCTCTGCTTCCCCCACGCTCTTGACCTTCAGTGCTGCCTTCTAACCTTCAGGTCCTAGTAGCATCACAGCATGTGCAGCCCGAGCACTACGTGTATGCTTTTCCCCCATTGAGAAATATCTTCATTATGAGAAGGAACTAACCTAGTGGTAAAGTTTGAATTTCAACTTTAGAGAGGAAAGTTTATCTAGGAAGACTTGATATACTACTCCAGTGAGTGTCTGTCAATCAACACTTACTTGAGGAAAAAAGATGCCAGAAAGGACACTGTTATATGGGTCCACACAACTGTGGGGTGAGGGGAAATAAAACTTTTTATGAAATAGCTTTTTTTTTTACCTAGGTGATGATTGAATGCAGAGAATTCAAAAGGGTGACTTCACAGATAATTGGCCCTGACTAACAAAAGAAAACAACACTGCAGCTTTTTGTAAGCAGTGGGAGGTAATTATGCATCATTAATTATACTGGCACATCAATGAGAGGTCAGACAATACAATATAAAGGAAGAAGAAAGTAGTCCTATACTCTAACAATGTTATTGTCCAAAAATGTTAGTGCTTATATAGCACTTGGGGTGGGAGGAAAACATACTTCATTCAAATCAGGTGAAAATCAATCTGGGCTAGGATTCTGATCTGACTTAAAACCAAGAACGTGAAATAAAACAAGGTAATGGGAATAAAGAAGGCGTTGCAGACTTTAATGTAACCACCTACCCTTTTATCCTGCCCAGACAGGTCTGCTTATGAATGGGTATATAACACCAGGCAGCAACACTTTCACTTAGTAGGGGGTCAGTAACAGCTTGCCAGCAGTAGTACAATTCAAAGCAGAAGACCTAACTTCCCTTATCACGGTGCATGCTTTTATTAAGATAATCTACTGCTCTCAACATTATTTTTATTCGATACCTTCTCCCAGTCACCAGTCTGATTGCTCCCAGTGCCAACTCTTCTAGGAGGTAGATTTGCCATTTGTGATGATGTGCCTCACTGCTGTGCTTTATTTGAAGGTTCTTATTTGACCCACCATTAAGAATAAAAAAGTAAATTTCAGCTTTGTTAGCAGTGAATAGGTTTGGGTTTTTTTTGAAGAGAAGTCACTTTTAGCTAGATTCTTCCCTGTCCACCAGATTGCTCCCCCCCCATTGCTTTATTTGCACAGACTAATTTGCCAGTGAATGATAAATGGGAGCAAGTTTTGTGGCTTTATAAGTGTATTTCAGATACCCTAGTAAATAAAAGATGTAATAACTTACGTGATGTCTTCTCTGCATGCAATATATACTGCTTTCCCCAATTCTTTCAATTTTCTTTAACTGATTAGAAATACATATGCAATCTTGAAGGCCAAAAGTTTTGAAGTAAAAAGCACACAGTGTTCTAATGTTTATCACTAATGGAGTCGACCATGCCTCTTTGCCAGGATGAGAGAGGCTTGCAAAGATATTCTGATACTTCTGCTTCCTTTCCCAAAGCAGGAGTGAGACTTGGCAATGGGTAGAGATGGGGGAAGTTGTGCCAAAGTACATCTCAGGGATGCACCTTCTCCTTGGCAGGCTGGAACTGGGTTAGGTGATCTACTGGAAGGGGATTATAATGGTCTACAGTTGACAACATTTGCTTCCCCAAGTTTGGGCTAGAAAGTTTGGGGTCTTGGGGGGGGGGGGGGTCTTTAAAAAAAAAATACAAACCACCAACCAATTTACCCCTCTCTCCTCATACTCAGATATATTCCCCTTCCCTGCCAAAAAGAACATGAGATTCTGTTAAACATTGAAGTGATTAGAGTGTTGAGAAAACAGAAATGGACTGGGGAAGAAATATTTTCATTTTTCTTTCCAGCTCAGTAGAGAACTCTTGTTTTTAGCAGTTCCATTTCACACACAAACCTCCCTTGAGATACTAAATTCAAAGCCTGAAACTGTCTCCTTTCTGCATGTTATTTTATCTTTTCACATAATTACAGAGGAACTGCTAATGGTCACACTGAACACTTAGATTAATCAATAGGGCAAATCAAACTTTCACAGCAAGATAAGTTATGCAGGATACGTATTTCAATACAGCACTATACCACCACAGTTGGTAACTTGAAGGCAAGCATTTAATTGCATGAAAATTTTGGAGAGAAGTTGAGGGAAGTGGTGTAATGAGAGTGTCTTTGAACAAACTTAGTGGGATAAGCACTGATAAAAATATCAAAGAAATAATGTTGAAAGTGAAATTAAACCAGAATAAGAAAACTCCCAATTCCTGGATTTCAACTTGGTGCAAAATGTAAGCAGAAGTGAACTTTAGAACTAGGTTAAACTCTCTTTCACTTTTCATTTCTTTTTACAATGCAGCTGTGGGTTTTTTTAAACCTGTGGTTTTGTCTAACTGCACAGCTCTTCTAATGGCTAATGCATCTTTCTTTTCAGGTCTCTCCAAGCTGCTAGAGAACGACTTGGATATTATTCACTGTATCCAGCCTTTTGCTTAGGCAGCAAATGTTACTCTTAGGCAATGGTTATCTTGAGTAGCTATAGCATCATTAACTTGTCTCAAATGCCCCATTTTTAAAGATTGTTCTTGTTAGGAACAATTTTGGAAGAGTACAGAAGAGCTGAAAAGGGCTGAGTGTTTTAGATTAGGCTATTATAGTAAAATTGAGCATCCCAATCAAGTTCTCTGGTATCTAAACTGATTTATTGCATCTTAGCTCTTCTGTGCTAAAAGAGACCTGACAAAAAGTATGCAACAGAAATTTTGTAGTAGTATTTCATGTTAGGCTTCCTCCATTCCCACAGGTTCGATTCCAATTTAGATTACACTACTTACCAGAAAAATGAAAAATCTTCTATCTCAATATTATATTAATATATCAATGAGATGTATCCAATATCTCTCATGCTCAATCTAGTAGACAGTAATTAGTAGACAGTGGAAGTGATTTTGAGACAACCCTTGATTGTTTCTGAAGTAAGCTAGCAACAAAGAAAAAGGTGTTTGGGGGATTCCTGCTAAGACAGGACAACTACCCTACCACCCCTTGCTCAGATACTTAGTCAGAGCCCCAGTCTTCCCTCCAGCTCCTACTCCTGCCAGTTCTACAAGAAGAAAACAGGCATTTGGATGACGTCAGCATACCTTACACTTCCCTGAAACAATGACCATAAGATGAAAATGTTATTTAACTGTTAAAATTCTTGCACTGTATTCAGTTATTTAGTGACCAAATAAAGGAGGTACCTCCCATACCTCATATATCATTATAATCTTTGAAAAAGTTTTCAAAAACATTCACTTAATACAAACTGCTGAAGAGAACCAGAGGTAACCAGAATAGTACCCAAATGTTACTCACGGACCCAGATAAAAGATATAACCCTCCTGATGGCCACCTAGACAAGGCCAGTATTAGTTTTTAACCCTAGAGTTCTCTCAGAAGCTGAAAATTCTACTTCTTTTCATGAAGAAAAGGCATCTGTGGTCTGACAGGGAAAACCCTATGTCTACCCATGCTAATATAGGTTAAGGTGAAAAATTACAGTTCCACAGCCTTCATTCCACCCAATAATTAATTTAAGTAGATGGTTTCACTGCCAATCAGTGTTATGTTTTCAGGATCAGGTTCTTTCTGACAGACATACCAGCTTTTTCCTTCCAAGAAATATGTGAAATGGAGATGGGATCAGAGCTCCTTTACATACAGCCTAGTTGCCACAAGATTCACAGAAGTTGGACATGCAGATTCAGCTGCCTCTGACAAAGAGTTAATAACATTTGTCTCCCCCAAAGTTATCAATACCAACTAGATCATGGCCTACTCTGAGATGACATACTTGCCATCTTTTTTTTTTCTTTTTCCCCTCACAATGACAAGAAGAATTTAAATTGAATGCATTGACTTCAGGCAAGTAATTGCTTACTGCACTGTAAAACCCAGAGTAATCTGCACGACACCCAGCTTTGTCCATGAATCACTCTACCAGCCATGGACCCACTGAGTACTCTCCAAATATCACCAGCTACAAAATCCAGCAGTGCAGCACACCCCTCTATGCTCCCAGATGCTCAACTCCATCAGTTCATTAGATCAGGGAGTAACAAGTGGGAATTGAACACCACCACCCTCGTCAGTCCTATTCCCTTCCTCCCCTATTTATTGGTGCATGCGTTTCCCAACTGAAATATTGACTTGTTCTCACTATAGAAGTACTTAGTGACCTTTTTAAAAAGGAAGTGTCCGTTATTTCAAACTTTCTCTTTGGACTATTTATTATTGTGTTGATACACTTAATTACCATCTCTTATTAATTTTCTGACCACATTAACACGTTATTTTTAATACAATTGTTCAGAATACCAAGAGGCAAAGATAAAGTGCTTAGGTACACCCTGTGTCTTGGAAGTTTTTAATAAGTAAAAAGGGGGGTTTGATAGCAGCAGTCAGGCACATAGCCTTGATCTTACTGACAAAAAGAAAGGGCTATCTGAAATCAAGTTAGTGCACAAAAGAAGACAAAAGGCATTTGATCAGATTAATTTGCTTCTGATGCTTTTTGCCATTATTGGTTTTAGGTGTCTGAGAACCTGGACAAACCCAGTTCTAAATCCCTGTAACTTTGATCCATAGAAGACTAAGACATTCATTTCTTATTTCATATTTTCAGCTTCAGGCCAATCCTTCAGGAAAAAAACAATCCAAAAGTTATTCAGTGACAATGAGAACCCTGAAGAACAAGACTGACATGGAGGAAAAAAGAGAATTCATTCTTTTAGAAGATGGCTTTGGCTGCTGGTTCAGTCCATGCCAAAGGTCTTTGGGAATATACACAAGAAGGGATTGGATTTGCTCATAAAATTCAATATTCTGCCTTAACTATTTGAGGAAAAAAAAGAAAAAGAGCTCAATCAAAAAACTTTAAATATCTTTACAAAGCAAAAATTACATGTCTTTGATAAACTAATATATTAATGGAAGTGTAATTTATCCTTATTCTAAGAAAACTGTCACTTGGCAAACAAGATCCAAGACACAGAATTATGCTAGAAAAGGGAAGACAGAAGTTTTTCAAAGGACAAACAAAATACAACCTAAATTTACATTTCAAAGCATTTCCCTGAGTATATGAGTTGGCAAACAAGTTTGTCAATATTACCAGATTACTTTGCATTTTGTATATTCTACACCAGTGTTACCATTATTTATTCAAAAAAAGGTGATCAGGGCCATTCTCCTAATTTGTAAGAGGAATTCTGTGCTTACATAGGTTCTGTCTGGGCCAGGACTCATGTTTACCGAAGCAAGAGTTCATATAATGGAATTTAAGGTTTTAATATTACATAAGTTTATGTCATCACAAACCAAAATATGTAATGTAGGTTCTGTTACTGCAGTCAGGGACAGGTGAGAAGACCCCTGCTCTCCAGGGAAGCCTTTTTGACTTAAAGGGCACTCCAGACTGGTGAATCTTGGCATTCTCTGCACAGTCACCCTAGTCAGTGGAGTTCACATACTTAAAGCATCTGCCCAAAATAACCTGGCAGTAGGATGGAGTGACCTCTGAATTTTAAGAAAGCCTTATTTAAATGCAAAGGAAGATGCAAATATTTATTAGATAGCCTTAGAAGAACATGATTTGATGGCGCTTTTCATCATAATATTGTTGACGATTACTACCTCAAGTCTTTTCAGAAGCGGCTAGGTCTTTCCATGTGTGCCCAAGTAGCTTTCAAGAGGGAATGCAAGACTAAACATTCTGGTTTTAAATACTGCATAATGGTAAATATAGTAGAATTAGGATTTGTTGTGTGTTTTGCAAATTAGCATACATAATATTCAGTTTTGGTAGCAATTCAGAGAGCTTTAACACTTTAATTAGTCTAAGCTTGGTAATTCAGTCAATGAAAAGTAAAATGTTTAAGTTATATTAATCGAAAGCAATGTTAACAGTTAATTTTCTGAATGAAGGAGCAACATGAAAACAAACTTGAGTAACACTATGATTAATTAATTGATTAGCTAGTTCCTGTTGAGAAATTATATTCAATAAGAGTCCATCAATACAAATTCTATCAATTGCCACTTTATGAAGTGCCAGGAATAATGGGTTCAGGTGCATATTAGGACTAGTTGTCATGAATGCCAATTTACACCAGAAAAATGGATTGTTTATCACCTAATTTAATTTCAGACAGCTAACTTACTTGTAATAACTCATTTTAGCATTGAATTTTCAAGAACTTGAGTGTTGTTAAATGCAACAGCTTGTTATAATAAGTTTGCAAATTTAAATTCTTCTGTAAATAATTTAAAGCAGCCTATAACTCAATTTTGCCATTGATTACTTAGAAAGTATTTAGCAACTGTATTCAACATCCAGACACCCCCATTCTTCCCACTGGCAGCATGTTTCATTACAAATGCTTCCCTACTGCTGCAGCATTAGACTTGACTGTGTGTTTTTAATAACATTGAGAAGACGCAGCATCCAATGTTGCTTCTGGCCAGCTCAGCCAAAATACTTTGTGGGGTCTCTTAGGTCATGCATGCTAGCAAATATACCACACATGGAGGCATTTACTACACTTTATTCCAGCACATCTGGACAATTTGATGTCCAGATGCTGAAGAAGAAAATGCAGAGAATAGAATTCTGCTCACAGGTTGATAAGCAGAGTGAAAGGGTGCAAAGTTGCTCTGGTTTGGGACGAGGGAGGGGTATAGTTAATCTTATACTTTCTCCATCCTATTTCTGAAGTCTTTTAGGTTATTTGATGGCAATTACAAACAAGGAAAGTTTCAAGAAAAAACCCACTCTACTTGGAGCCTTTGAAAAATGATGCAAAGCATCAGTTTCTTAATGGCTCCTAGGAAGCTGTCAGCTAGAAACAATTTAACACTTTTCTGAAAAGACCTCCCCCTTCCAGATTTCAAATATTCACTGAACTTCAGTTAGCACTGCCCAAGTACAAATATGCAGTTACATTTAGCAATAAACTAAGATGGCATAATTATTTAAGAGTTTATTAATCTGCATAAAGCTTTACATGTAGGAGCCATGCCAATCTATGTCTACAATTGTAATACATGCTCTCACAACAGTTTGCAGTTTCTGGAAATCAATATACTATCAGCCTTTTTCTTTACTTTTCAGACAAGGCATTGAAATCAATCATGTTCCAGCATGCTTGCAATAGGTACCTGACAAAGCCCACCAACTTGTACTCATATCTAAAACTAGTGAGCATAAAGGTTACTGCCAGTTTCATTGACTTGCTGCAATTACCTCACACTAGTGTGCTGTATGCCCATTAGTTGATACAGATCACTTTATATTTCAAAATAACTATTGTATTAATACTCTCCTGTAATCTGTGGCTTCAGGAAAGATCATAGTTGCAAACAAGCAGCAATAAACTAAAAGGTTTCAAAAGCTTTTTCAACTTTCCTTTAATAACATGAATTGATTTAATAAAAAAAAAAAAAAAGTACAACAGCAAAGTCTTTGAAATGCCACCTCAAAAATAGGTGAGATTCTTACTTCCTAGCTTCGCTTTTACAGCATGAAAGACTGTGTTTTGCCTTATGACTTTTCTCCTTATGGGAGCTCCCATGGATCATTTCTGTTAGCAAAAAAGAATCCATTGGCTAAGCCTATCCTAGAGCTAAGAGACTGAGCTTCCATTGGAAAAATGCTGCAGGCTGAACACAGATATTGACCAACCTAGTTAAAAATATAACAGCACATAACCAGCACTACTCTAGCATCCCTGTTTATTAGATTTCACACAAAGCTTTTTCATAAGTGAGGAAGTATTTTAGCTTAACTTCTAGTCAGACTAATAGCAGAACATTTTACTTCAACTCAAAAATTCTTCATTTCTACAAGTCTGATATTTCCCTCCCTGAGAACATTTAACTGAATTTTCTGAGATCCATTTGGTCTTACTGTTCCAGGAACAGCTTAGGATGACCAGCTTCAGGAAGTTACTCTGTTCTTTCCACGACCGTTTTGGAACACCCTAAACTGCTGTCAGTGTACAGCAGAGCAAGGACAGACTACAGAAGCCCATTTCAGAAGCAGACCATTGCAGAATAGGTATGGCTTAGTACGTCTGCAATGTTAAAGTGCAACTGAAACTTCTAAAAATTCAATTTAAAAATCCTGTCAAATAGAGAGCTATTTAGACCGTGTTCAAAGAGCCTTTGGTAATAACAGAAATAACCTTTTGCCTGGAGGATTACTTTTGAACCACATTGTTTCAGTCTTTTACTGTATTGATCCACAGCTATACTGACACAAATGAAGAGGCAATCAGAGATGGGAACTTCTTAATCTAGTTTCACCACCAAAGCTAACACCTCACATACCTATGCTGCTAGGAATCAAATGGTTATTCCCAACCCTGTCAGCAAGTGTTTGATACTTGAAAGGCAGAGGAGGAATATGGCATTTGAGTTTTTCCTTTTAAGGGGAGGGAAGGAATGTATTCTCAATTAAGAGTATATGTATTTATATAAACACACTTAGAAGGTTCAAAAAACCCTATCTATATTCACTGAATCAAGATAATAGTGTAGTAGACTTAAAAAGCATTCCCCCCCCTGCTGCTTCCCCAGTATGTCGTAAACTTAGTAAAAACCACTTAATGCTTCAGTTTTGAAAAAAAAAATTATTTGGAAGAACTTCTCTGTAGAGAAGTGTGGCCATACTTCATAAGCTTAAGTCTGTATCACATCTTAAACTGTTACAAAATTAGAATTACAAGAATCTGCAATTACATTGGAACAAAAAAACGTAGTATTCCAAAGGTTGCAAGGCATTACCACACGACTGAAAAACCATGAGTGGATCTTACTTTCAGTTCAACATCAGAACTGACTGATCCAAGTAATAGTATACATTAAAATACAGGCTGGTTATAATAAATTGTATTTGTGATGAAGTATCAACTAGTATTTCTATTGGCATCCTATGACAACTGATATTTGACTCCATACAATCCATTACTTTAATCATTACATGGTTATAAAGCCTTTCTAATAAAGCTTTCAGATTATAAATAACATTGATCTCTAAGAAATTGCTATTTACCACTGCCAGACACTATGTAGCAAGACAACTTTAAGGAAGATGTATGCATCACAATACAGCTGAATGCAAGGTCCTACCTAGACACAGGATTTTATTCATCCTTAAGGGGGAACTGGGAAGCAGTAACAGATGAGTGCAGTGATGCATTTACACAGCATTTGTAAGATTATGTTCATTTTTGAGAAGAGCCTTACCGAGCACGAAGCAATAACAAAACCATACCAGCTTACAACCAACTCTCAGATTTCATCCTTTGGCTCCAGTCCTAGTCCAAACAAGGAAGACAAAAGATGGAGAATTGCATTGCATTCAGAGAAGAGTTCCAGAACCATTTGCGGTCTGCGAAACACGCTTTGCAATGTGAAGAACTTGATTTGCTTTACTGAACAACTTTTAAAAGACTATTAAATCAAAATCTACAAGTACCAATAAAAGTACAAGACTTTGAGACCACTTTAATAAAGGCAAAACAAACTTAAGTGGCTCTTAAATTTATCATAGCTCAAGTTGATGTATTATTTTAAACAGGCCCATAAAACCAGGTGAAAAGTATTAACCATTGGAAGGCTGTAGATCCAGATCCAAAAGGGTCAACTGTGACTGAAGACATGTGGAATTTAGATACCTATTCCTATCATGATTGTCCTCCCCCCCAAAAACTTCTGCATTATTTTACTGGCACCTAAGTCCAAAATGAAATAAATTCCTGTTGGTACACAGAGAAACTTTCACGCATTCAGAATTTACTGCAGTCTAAACAGTTAATGGCTTCAATGTTTATGTCTTACATAAGCACATGTAGCAATACCAAAGTAAACATTCCTTTGCTGAAGCTCCCTACAGAACAATGAAAAATTCAGGATTAATTAGGCCAGAACAAAGTACAATTTTGTAACTTATTGTTAATACGTTACTAGGGAGAGAGACAAAGTTTTTGATTCTGCCTCGAAGGGCAATTCATGAACTACACATTACATCAGTACAATTGGATTAAAGGCTTGGACATCACTTGGCGCAGAGATTAGAAAACCCATACCCAATATCTTCTGTCTCCAGGACAGCAGTTGAGGTCACAGGTCATTTTTCCACCAGACTTGTTGAGATCAAGAACCCTTTTCTCTACAACAGCAGTCACAGCAATGGCAATAAATGACAAGAGCAGCCTATAGCCTTACATTCAGGTCTGTGGTGGGTTGACCCTGGCTGGATGCCAGGTACCCACCAAAGCCATTCTATCACTCCCCTCCTCAGCTGGACAGGAGAGAGGAAATATAACAAAAGGCTCGTGGGTCGAAATAAGGACAGGAGAGATCACTCACCAGTTACCTTCATGGGCAAAACAGACTCGACTTGGGGAAATTAATTTAGTACCGATCAACCCAGAGTAGGGTAATGAGAAATAAAACCAATTCTTAAAACACCTTCCCCCCATCCCTCCCTTCTTCCTGGGCTCAAATCCACTCCAGAATTCTTTACCTTCTCCCCCCCAGTGGTGCAGGGGGATGGGGAATGGGGGTGGGGTCAGTTCATCACTCTTTGTCTCTGCTGCTCCTTCCTCCTCATGAGGAGGACTCCTCAATCTTCCCCTGCTCCACCGTGGGGTCCCTCCCGTGGGAGACAGTCCTCCATGAACTGCTCCAGCGTGGGCACCTTCCACAGGCTGCAGTCCTTCAGGCACAGACTGCTCCAGTGTGGGTCCCCCACGGGGTCACAAGTCCTGCCAGCAAACCTGCTCCAGCATGGGCTCCTCTCTCCACAGGACCACAGGTCCCGCCAGGAGCCTGCTCCAGTGCAGGCCTCCCACGGGGTCACAGCCTCCTTTGGGCATCCCCCTGCCAGCGGCAGGTCCGTCTTGGAGCCGGCTGGCATTGGCTCTGTCGGACACAGGGGAAGCTTCTAGCAGCTTCTCACAGAAGCCACCCCTGTAGCCTCCCTGCTACCAAAGCCTTGCCACGCAAACCCAGTACAAGGTCATAGAAATGCTTCTTTGACTGTTGGCTGATGATGGCCTGTAACAGCCATCTCTTGTATTTTCAGTGACTGTTTGAGGCACTGAACTGCTGTACAAAGTATAAACACAACTGCACTCCCTCTGTTTTTGAAAGCATGAGCACCTAACTCCAGGATACCATTTTTAGATGCGAATCTTGACTTGACAGAAGACGCTTTCTGCAGCTTGTTTTAGGTACTTTTGAAGATGTGTCCCTTTTCAGTACTCCCTGTTGGCTCTGCTCCACACATGGCTCTGGATTCAGTTCTGAGTCAGGCATCTAAAAATGGATTACTACAGCAATGGGCATTACATTAGCAAAATCTTTTGGGAGAAATTTATCCCAACACTTCATTTGGTGTTTTTAAATTGACAACATATTTCTGAATGAGTTCTAGTTAAGCCTTGATTTTGAGGGAAAGCTGTAGTAATTACTAGGTTATATTTTATGGCTTCTATTATGCTGAAAGCCATATCTAGATCGAAGATAGAAAGGGCCAATATAAATACTGTCATTTATGAGTAGGTCACTGGATAGGGAGAAAAAAAACCCCTGGGCTTTCTTCCAATTTTTCTTTGTCAGCTTTCCTGTGTGTAAAGTGGTATTGATATCTACTAATATATAAGAAGCATTTTTATACCTAAAGATGAAAATAAACTTCATTTACTAATAGACTGTTTCAAACAGCTACAAGGCTACTGAAATATTGAATGACTATAATATTTGTTTTCCCTCAAAGGTTCTCATCTGCATTGTACAGAATTTACTACTTAAATAATGCAAAACTGTAAATCAGCAAAAGGACATTCCCACTTCAGGAAGCCTGACTACATACCCACAAATACCGCTTGGATTATAACAATGACTCTTAGATAATACTGGAATAACCTCACTTAGTTAACTGTGACACTTAAAAACAAGACAAACTGGAGCCTTGCCAGCATTTCAAAAAACATTTTGGGCCATACCACTAGTAGAGTTATAACTCAGCTTCATGTTATAAGGGAGGAAGTATGAAGTATAACAGTGTTCATTTTCTCTGAACATGCAAACACATCAACAGGACACTTCAGGTAGCGTTCATATAAAAAGAATATTTGTTCCACTACAAGGAATACCTTTTATTCCTTTGAAACCACTCCTTTTAATTTTAATCTGTGCCCACATCTTGTAACATACATATTTGTACTATTATCTGAATCCATCACATGTATAAATACCTAAGAGTCCATTGCAACTACTGCAAAAGAAGAAAAGCTATGGGTCTTTTCAAACACAATGTCCATTTAAATGGTATTGTAATTTATGAAGAAAATACTAGATTTCATGCATTCATTTTTATAAGAAAACTTTAATCTTAGAAAAGGCTCCATAGATTATCTTTATGCAAATGGATTTAAAAAGATTTTTTATTTATTATTTTGTTTAAAAAGAATTTACTTTGGTTTTCTCCTTGAAAACAGTAACAAAGTCTTATCAGGAATGCAGATTAAGGGATTTCAGAATGCTGAAAGTATTGATATTCTCCCTCCTTTATTCTATGCAAGGGTGAAACTCCCAGCAAACAGTTGTTAAAGAATCACATGTAAAAATCATAGGCATGACTGACTATTTTCAGTAAGATGCTATTGAAAATAGCCAGGTATGCATTAATCCTGCTTTTTAATCTTGAGTTTCTAGTTGAACACAAAGCATATACTGAGAGTTACATTTTCACAAGAGAAATCAAACAGTGCAGTACTATAGTTTTCCTATGAACAAGCCTGCATTGTGTGTCTTAACATCAGAGAGGATGCCTCAGTCCTGCACAAAGCAGCATAAACTGGTCTGTGTCCATCTTTCTCAAGCTGATGGCCCTTTGTAGCAGCAGACTAGATCCATACTATATATACCTCACTTGTGTGCATCTGCCCAGCACTGTAACAATAGCTGCTCCACAGCCTTCTTACCACCCTCTCCCTCCAAAATGCACCACCTTTCTCACTCACCTGTGTTACATTTTGTGATCACACAAGAATGCTTTGCGTAAAGGGTAGGTACGTTTATGTTCCCCTCTCCTGCTGCTTTGCAAGAGTTGTATGGATACGTTACTTATTGCAGCTACTGCAATGGGCAGGATTTGGCTTAGGTCTCAGCTTTTACTCACTCCATTGCTCACCATTTCACAACTTTCCACCCTTTTATTTACGGCAGGTAAATGGAATCAATTTTATTTACCAGCTGCTCAACCTATTCACTGGTTTTAGAGACTGGGACAAAATAGCTTATGGTATTCATCAGCTATTTGCTATTGAAACTCAGACCACTGTAATCTTGAAAGGGAAAGATTTGGATATCCACTCAATGTGGGAAGCCTTGCTCCCACTGCATAGATCATTTCCAAGGCCCCTATATCATAGAGTCAGTGATGCATACTAGGCTTTATAAGCAGCAAAGAATTTTTAGATACTTGTGAACAATTGTTTTATTCGTAGACTTTTTAAAAAGACAAAGCTGGTACTGTTTAAGTCACAGTGGAAGTGACCAGAGGTGAACCAAACTGCCATTCCCTTATTAGCAGCAGTGAAGACAACACAACAAGGATGCATAGGCTTTCTTTAATTCCCATGAGTATTCCCTTAGTCCTTAGCAAAGTAAATACTAATGCTGACTGCTCACGAAAGCCATCAATTTTCAAAAGTTTCCTCTGTCTTAAAACTTATTTTACAAGCATCATTTTAATATAATATTCTCTGACAGAAGAGCTTATAAAGGAGTGTAACATGAGAGTTCATTTGGCCCTACATTTCTGGTAATGGGCACTGTATGAAATATGAACTCCCTTATCTGTGATATATTATCTTTTGCTTGAAATATGGCTAATTACTGTCATTTGTTAGAGATGAGACAGTGGAGTATCATTTCTTGTGTCACATTGACTTTAAGTTGCTTATGATTGCATGAAATTAGTGACAGTGAATTTCTGAATACAAATTTTAGAAGATTCACTATGTACCTCAATTATTAATACACTGACTTCACTGAAGTTTCCAACCGAGGAAATGGGTACAGTGCTGGTTTTGGCTGGAATACAGATAATCTTCTTCACAGTAGCTAGAATGGGGCTATATTTGAGATCTGTGCTGAAAACAGTGTTGATAATACAGAGATGGTTTTGTTATTGCGGAGCAGTGCTTATCTAGAGCCAAGGGCTTTTCTGCTTCTCACCCCACCCCACCCCACCAGCGAGGAGGCTCGGGGGGGCACAAGAAGTTGGGAGGGGACACAGCTGGGGCAGCTGACCCCAACTGATCAAAGGGATATCCCAGACCATACGATGTCATACTCAGTATATAAAGCTGGGGGAAGAAGGAAGGGGGAGGGACATTCAGAGTGATGGCGTTTGTCGTCCCAAGTAGCCGTTAGGCGTGCTGGAGCCCTGCTTTCCTGCAGATGGCTGAACACCTGCCTGCCCATGGGAAATAGTGAACGAATTCCTTGTTTTGCTTTGCTTGCGTGCATGGCTTTTGCTTTACCTATTAAACCGTCTTTACCTCAACCCACGAGTTTTCTCACTTTTACCCTTCTGATTCTCTCCCCCATCCCACTGGGGGAAAGCGACCGAGCGGCTGTGTGGGGCTTGGTTGCCAGCTGGGGTTAAACCACAACAGGTACCAACACTAACACTTAATAAATTCATTATCACATTCATCATAGATTAAAATATCTATAGAATTAGATCAGTGGTCTGCATTAGTAACACCAGATCATATACAGAGGACAGTTTCTCAGTTTGTAGCCTAAATAGATCATTACTTTTGCTTTGTTAAGTATTTGCATGCAACGCTAAAGATTCACTTTCCAAGATAACCAATTCTCCATTTTCCAAGGCTGTTTTACATCACATACTCAAGAGTTTGCTCCCAAGATACAGATACAATAATCACACAAGTAATTCGGTTTGTAAATTCTATTATAGTGCAACTGACTATAAAATTGATCCTACTAAATTGTATGAATACGCTTAACTGCAGCAGCCTACTTCCTTTTAAGTCAGATGGACTACTTTTGGAAGGACAGAACCACATGCAAATTTGACAGATTAGGACATGCATTACATTATTCACAGCTACAAGTTAATATATAGCAATGATTGTCATTAAATATGACTTATCTGTTGGAAGAGCTGAAAAAGAAGAGGTGCTAGTTACATGAGAACAAGTGCAAAGTGATTGCTAAAACTAATCAGATGACAGATTATAAAGATACCACTAAGCAAGGGCTCAGACTCCATGACCACCACTGTTGTGAAAGCAGTTAGAGCATCCTTTTAACACACTTTTTTGTTCATATAGCTTAGTGATGTAACATGCTTAGGAGAAAGGTATTTGGCATGACTCACTCTACAGTACCTGAGTACACCATTCCATCATCTTGGTTGACAACCAGAGCCACTAATAAGATACAAACACCTGAATAACAAACTGTATGTATCAATTATATTTGTTAACATACCTGTTTACCTAAAATATACAGTCTAGAGACTTAAGGACTGAAATGGGTCAATAAATCATTGAAAGAAGATGATGCAGGGAGTTTTTAATTGGATGAACATACCCATTCCAAAAAGGAGGTGCTGTCTGTTTAAGCAAAACTTTATTATGATTGAGAAGAGTAGTTAACCTGACTGATGGAAAAAGAAGATGGAAAAAAAGCAAATACATACTAAGGAGAAAAGTTGCATTTGCCTGGACTACCTGGTAAGCTTCAGAGGGAACACTAGCAAAAAAGTACTAACATGCACTAAAAAGACATGATTTTTAATAGTGGGCTCTCTTAAAGTGCAGCTGGCACAGACAAATAAGAAAACTATGACTGACATGTTACCAAGAAAAAGAAGAAAAAAGAAAAACCAAGCAAACAAAAATCAGACCTAGAGAGAAAAACATCTTTCTCATTTACTCTTAGTAATAGGTACGTGAAATGTATTTTTTCTTTTGTTTCTTTGAAGAACTAAAATAGCATTGCCAATTTGTACAGCATAGAAGCAGCTTTAGTACAGTTCACCTTTACTGAACTCCAGCCAAAGCATCTTGCATTAAACAAGAAAGAAGAGAGACTTTTCTTTCCACAGCTCACCAAGTTTCCAGGCTGCTTTCTGTGGTCAGCTATTACTCTTCACAAAAAACTCTTTCTGCAGCACCTCTCAGGCCAACTCTACATCCTTTTCAGGAGAGCCTGCAAATTTGTTATTTACTTGGATCTAGGCATTTACAGCTGCTCTTTCTAATTGGCTAATTGGTCAAAGCTGAGGATAGGTAAAAGCTTGTGAGTGGGATCTTCACTAACCTTTCTGGTTTGTTACCCTGTGAATTGTGCCTAGTTTACCACAAAGCCTCTAAAAAAACCCCCAAAAAACTGAACTCATCTCACCATACATGAGACACAAACTCATGGCTGTGTTTTGTAACTGCACGAGCACTGCCAATATTTAAACACATTCTTTGAAAAACACTGTGCATAGTATATAAAGGTACACATTGCAAATACTAAAATGTAAAGGTCTGGAAAAAATTCTGGAATTTATGTGGTGGCATAAAAAGAAAAACTCAAATATGTCTCATCAAGAAATATCAGCAGAAAAGCAGACATTGACCACTCTTACATGCTGCTACTGCCTTTACAGCAGCTCTCTGATTACATTAACGTCAAAGCTTCTCTAGTTTATACAAGAACTTTATATCCAACTTTTTTCCACATACAAAAAAAGCACCTGAAATCCTGAGCAACAAAGATTTTGGTTTTTGCTAATGTTTTTCATCTGGTTGAGTTAGTAGGGAGTACAGATAATATCCATAGTAGAGATATAATAAGCTAGGGACCACTTAAGCAAATTGGATGTAGACAGGTCCACAGGACCAGATGGGATACTGGGAACTGGCCAAGATCATTGAGAAAATGCTATCATCTTTGACCGGTCATGGTGATCAGGGGAAGTTCCTGACCTCTGTAAAAACACAAATGTTACACACATCTTTAAGAAGGGCAAGAAGGAAGATCTGGGGAAATTCAGACTGGTCAGCTTAATCTGCTTCCCACCATACCTGGGAAGACTATGAAGGAAATCCCCTAAAAGCCCTGTCCAGGGACATGAAGGACAAGAATTTGATTAGGAATAGCCAGCATGGATTTGTCCTTTGTAAACAAAACAGTGAGACATAGGTCGCCTAGGAGTTAGAAGGAAAGCCTGACAGTACAGGATTTGTTCAGTCTTAAAAAGAGAAGGCTAAGTTGCAATCCTATTGCTGACTCTGACTATGCCATGCTTTTCTCACAGGGATAACAAAATGGGCAGCAGAAAGAAGCTGCAAGAAGGCAGATTCTGATGAGATATTAGGAAAAGGCTTTTTACAATGAGGGCAGTCAATCATTTGAACAGAGGCCAGTGAGTCTGCAGAATCACCATCCTTAGAAATATTCAAAACACCATTGGACAGGGCCCTAAGCAATCTGATCAAAGGTGGCTTGACTTTGCTCAGTTTGGCTTATCCCCAGTGTCTTTGACTGACAGATGACTACGAGACATTCCTTCCAACGTAAATTATTCTATGATTCTATTGTGCATGATGAATGCTGTTTTCTACAGATTAGGTTTACTGCCTAATTCAAGTTCAGTAAGCAAAAATATTGAATTTCAGCTTAACATGAACTCTCCTAACAAGGATCAGTTCCTTGGTCCTGTTAATGTAACGTCTCCAAAAGAGCTGATGAGAAGACGAGGTCTCTAGTGCTGTAAATACTCAGCTAACAAATAGCTGCATTTGTCTGTGAGAAGTGCTCGCCATGTTAATATCTTAGCGATCATAATGCTGAAACAGAATGGTGCTTGGAGAAGATCTGCATGCTGATGAAGACAATCTGCCTAGAGTTAAAAATGGGCAAGGCAGAGGTGAGCAGGTGAAAGCATTCAGAAGACCCTACAATTACACAGAAGATGTACCAAACAATGATCAGTACAACCCATTGTATAGAAGAGCTTTTGAATTTCTCATTCAGTCCCAGCTCTCATTAAGCAGCATTTCTGAATAATGCCTTCTGCCTTTCCCAGTTGATTTAAAGGTGTTGCCCACCTTCTGGAAGATGATGAGTTGATTGTACTATTTTCACCTCTCAGGGCAACTACAGTTCTATGGTATACTTGAACATTTTAAGCCCTTTGAAAAACTATCTGAAACAGAGTAATAGAGTATACCTCAGTAGCAAAGGCTATTGCAGTGATTGCTGTAAAAACATCAGACCTACCCTTTGCTTTCTGTGCTGGCTTTCTAAAGAATATAAAGTCAAGGTTTCAGACCTTATCCTCAAGATAGTGGCTAAGACAGCACATCTAAAACACTGCCTAAAGGTCTGTGATCAAAACTTTTTTTTTTCCCTCATTTTGCACAATGGAACTTTTTGGAACAAAACCAATTCCAAGTATTACAGGAGATATAAGTTCCTTAGGATTAGGTCAATAATGTTATTGAAATATTACTTGGTCTGCAGACTTTCACAAACTTCCCTATCATTTACCCCAAATCCTAGACAAGTTTCTCTGACTTTGCCCTCTCTCACATAAATGCAAGGCAAAATGTATACATCAATCAAAACTAAGCATGACATCACACACTCCTACACTAAATGCACTGGGTTTATGCCATTTCCTGTTGTAAATATCAATAGCTATATGCAGTGCATATGCAAATTGTAGCACTATGTCTAGGCTTTGGGAAATATGGTTTGGGTTGCATGCAGATTTTTTCAACATATTATTCAGTGAAGAGGTCACATTAGGGGAGATACAGAAGCAGTTTTGTGCCATTTTATGGGTGGCTATTTTGTGCATTTTTCTGGATATATAATTGTTGCTCCCAAAGCATCTTCCTATATGGCCCCACATCAATTATTGCTTTCCTTCAGGGACCTAGATCGTTTAGGTGCCCCTTCCAGTTCTCCTCTTACTGCCTTTTCACCTTGAGCTGTTACATCTTCATATAATTAAAAGAAAGTCACTAATAAGACAGACATCTGGGTTAGGGAAGCTTATTTAAAATCTTCTTTAGCTATTTATTTTGCAAAATAGTGGCAAACTGGTTATAAACTGTTGGTAGATCACGACCACACTGCACTTTGCACTCACTTCAATGGATATTGTCCATGAATGTTTCCTACTAGAACAGAAAGAGATGCTGTAACTCTTTTGGAGAAAAAGTAAATTAAATATTCAGATTGTAGGACTACTTCTACCACTTAATTATACTGGGAAATGAGAAAAATAAAAGTTTTTTTCAATTTTTAAAAAATACATTTCTGCAATTACTCAGTATTTAACCATACATACAAATCCACTATTCCTCAACAAATCCATCAAAGTAAACTGTTTCAATAGTTTAGTTTTAATGGTGCTCTACAGACACATGTTGTGCTGGATTTGGACCTGGTACAACTCTATCTTTCTTGACTTCAGCAAGTGAGTGATGGGAGAATGTAACTCCAGTAACATTCATGATTAAGCCCTGACGGTACATAGGAGTACACAACAGTAGGTTCTGGAGATTTTTTTATGCATATTCAATTTTTGATGTTTGGCTCTATTTATAACTAAATGGTACTATATTTTCTTTCTTTTAGTATGATTTTAAAATATTCTTCATGCAAAAAAAATGAAAGATGCACTTTATGGCATCCTTAGGTCCAGAGGAAAATGATCTCACCGGATCTCATTGCCAAAGTCGCGTCAGTGCCTCTTGGTATCTTTAGTGGTGATCTTAAAGAGTGTCCTACGCTTGTGTGTCTTGTGTTGCAAAACACAAATTATGTTTGTGAGTCACTGGATAATGCTTTTCTTTTCTGCATGTAAACTGGTATTTAAGTGTGTTCAGATGGGTACATTTGATTCCTTCCACTTCCTACAATTTGAAAAATTTCTCAATATAGGATAAATTGCTTGTCTACTTTTCCAAAAGCCCAGTGGCTTTTCCTTTAATAACCATTAAGTTGTCTGTAGAACAGAATAACTTTATTTATTAAATCCAGCTGGTTCAATATTTATACATCTTTTTTAAAGGCCTAAACAGTTAAGACAAGAAGCTGACAGCAACTGTCTCTTTAAACTTCCCAGTTTCTTACTGAAAGCTGGATAATAAAGATAAGAAAAAGGTCATCTTGCCAAGGATATGGTATAAGGAATAGCACTTCAAAAGGCAAAATTCTACTTTAAATAAAATTCCAATAACATGAATATATACCAAAGATGAAAAAAGGAAAATTTTATTTCATACATATCTGTTAAAAACTTTACTCCTTCACACTAATGAACAATAATGTTTTACAGTCTTTGTTACAGAAACCTCTAATAGATTTGTAAAGTACACTATATTTGTAACTGGAAGCGATCACATATCACAAATACTGCTTAATTTTTAAAGAAGTTCCTCTTGTAGGGATGGCCCTGATACAAGCTTACTGATCTTCCCAATTTCACTGCAGTCTAACTGCCCTTGTAACTTCTACTTTACTGCAGCTTCTACTTTACTGCAGTATACCATTCATAATCGTTTGATTTCCAAAAGATATTGTACAAGGACAAGACTCCTTCAGGGCCTTTAAAGAATCATACCATTGGGCCCTAAGTCCTGACTGAGCCCACTCATTTTTCGAATTCTAATATTATGGTATTTTCTATAATAAAAAAATTGTTGAGATTGTTTCTGAAACTAACATCTTATACCTCTGCTTTGCTACAGCCAGTGAATGGAATCCATGCCCTATAAATTACATACCCAGCCTCCTTACAGCCTCTTTGAAATTTTGGGTTCCTCACATCAAAGAAGTGATCTAGTCTGCCTGTAATTACTACCGTACCTTTCTAAACAATCAGCATAAAAATGGAAACTGCCTCTCACAATATGCAGGGGGAAAAATAGGACTCCTCCTCTTCCTCAGTACAAGAAGGACATGGACCTGTTGGAGCAGGTCCAGAAAAGGACCACAAAAATGATCAGAGGGATGTAACACCTCTCCTATGAAGACAGGCTGAGAGAGTTGGGTTTGTTCAGCCCAGAGAAGAGAAGGCTCTGGGGAGACATTATTGCAGCCTTTCAATACTTAAAGAGGGCTTGTAAGAAAGATGGGGACACTCTTTTCAATAGGCTTTGTAGAGACAGGACAAGGGGTAACAGTTTTAAACTAAAAGAAGGTAGATTCGGACTAGATATAAGGAAGACATTTTTTACCATGAGGGTGGTGAAACACTGGCCCAGGTTGCCCAGAGAGGTGGTCGATGCCCCATCCCTGGGAACATTCAAGGTCAGGTTGGACGGGCTCTGAGCAACCTGATCTAGTTGCAGATGTCCCTGCTCATTGCAGGAGGGTTGGACTGGATGACCGTTACAGGTTTCTTCCAACCCAAACCATTCCATGATTCCACGATTTCACAGAGAACATAAGGAACAAGAAGAAATGCTACGCAGCACACTTATACTGAATTCCCGCAGCACATAATGAGAGTGGGATCCGCATTTGCAGAGCAGACATCTGAACAGTGATCCCGGTAAGGAGAAAGCTGAACTTCAGGCTCTACTCAGTCCAGTGGGCTCATGATCTATCTAAACAGGAACACGCTCCACCCTTTTTCTTGAAATTGAGCCACGATGCAACCAGAAATTCAAAAGCCACGATGCCCAAAGTGCAGCAGGCAGAACCAAAGTTAGACACTGAGATGGAAAGAGCATACTCTGTAGCTCTGGATCCTGCCCACAGGGAACATTTTACTTCTGCTCCTTTCCAGAGGAGTGTCCAGGTCATCCAGGCAGTCAGATTCCCTCTAATCTGTTCTCCTTTTGCCACCTGATTAATCCACTCTTGTAGCTGTAAAAATAAGAGTGTGCTCCCACAGGATGCCTGGGGCTATGTAGGTAGAGTCCCCCTCAGGTTCAGTGCTTTCTTACCTCACGGACAAATCCTATTCTCACTATATTACTGTGCAAAAGGTTGCCATCCTCAAAATTAGTTTAGTTGTAGTCCTGACCGGACATAATATTTCAGTCTTTTCTGTGGACTCAGGCAAAGCTTAGCTAATAACTCTCTGACAGCTGAGTCTGTAGACCGAGTAGGAAAGTGCCTGCAGGGTTGAATAGTCTTGGCAGGTAAGCAAATTGGATGGCTCTCTGAAGCTTAGGTGAGGTTTAGGCATCTGCTGTCCAGGGCAGGTGCATTGCCTTCTACGCAATGAATTCACGTTCACTTCAGACTCAAATTTAGTTTGATAGAAGTTACAGAACGACAAAACCTCACTGAAAACTGGCATAACCTATCAGATTACCTAACAATACATGCAGGTTGTCAAGTTCTGTGAAGAAAAGCAAAGGCACTGCACTTTTGTCTCCTGTCTGCTGCAGTTTCAATATGTATTGTTGTTGGCAGGAAGAATTGAAACTCAAGTACAGAGCTAGGAAATGGCATGCAGGTAAAGTCTCTGAAGCAAAGCTAAGGACTACAAGTTGCCAAATATCAAAGAACACTCTACAGTAGCCAGTTCCACCCAGAAACATGGGAAATAGCTGATGACAGACTGTAGTTTCTGTATCTATTTCTTCTCCTTTCCTTTTAAAGAGAGAAATGTCCTACTTTAAAGATGAGAAATAACTTTTGATCTAAAACCAAAAGAAATAGTAAGAAAATATATATAACTAGAAAGAGCAGCCTGTCAGAGCATGGAATGTACAGATCAGGTGTACAGAAAGGGCCAGTGAATCAAACAGAGAAAAATTTCAATCTATGTGCTTTTTAGCTATCCTGATAGAATAATTATTTCCATGCTTTGGTATGTTCAATTTAAACAATCCTAGAAAAATCTCATTGTCATGGATTTGCTATGCAAAGGCAAGATTCCCATAAGCAAGCCTTGTTCAAAGACAGTCCTAGAGGTACATATCTGTTTTGTTTTGCATTCACTGAATTTTGTACCTATCTACTTTATGAAATAAGATGTTGGAGAAATTGTTTTTATTAATTTTAATGAACATAGGACATGTACAGTGTCATTATTCATAACGTTTACAGACACATCTAAACACTTCTTGAAAACAATCAGAATATTTATTTTGATACTTTCAATTTGTAACTATGAGTAATACAATAATTTAACAATTTCTATTCACAGCATGCTGATGTCGCTGAAACACCTACATTTAGCTAGTCAGCCAAAATTCCTGCTAATTGTTCCAATTGAGCATGAAATTTGTTGGCAATTTTGTTCAACACAAATCATATATTTCTATCCAAACAATTTCTATAGTCATCTGATTATGCAATACATGTGCCAAATAAATTTTGTGAAGTGGAAAGATACACTTCTATCAAAAACCCTGAACAAAATCAGGTTTTCAGAACTAATTGTGAATTCACAGATCCTACAGCTCATAAGCAAACAAGCAGAGGCTTTACTCTCTTGCTAGTATGAAATATTAGGACATCAACCTGCATGTAGGCAAATCTCCTATACATCATGTTTAAGGCATTCTTGTAATGTCTGTTTGCCCATGAGGGTAAATTGGCTCAAGAGAAATAAGCAAGCAAACAAGAGAATGTAGGGATTAAAAATATGTTTTCTGTAAATTTAGAGACTGGATACATTCTAGAACAAATCCATCATTTTTAAAAACTTTCTTTACATTAAGGATTCTGTCAAAACATCAACAAGTTTTGAGATGTTAGTATATATTTTAGCAATAAGCACACACAAAAAAATTTGGTCTCTATGAAAAAACAATGTGGTTTGTTGCAGACAGCATTTCTCAGACTATTCTTAGATTTTCCATATGCTGAAGGAGAAGACTATTACTTAGAAATCTTAAAGTATTGTTAACTTGATTCTGTACAAGGAATTGAACATCTATACACTTTAGATTGAATAGAGTTAGTATTCACAACACACATAAAAAAATCATTGCTGTGACCAGTATGCATGAGCAACTAGATTAGGTATTTGTTCTGAATCACAGGCTCAGAACATTCACACATTGCTAGACATAAATTTAAAAAGAAGCAACAAAACTCTTATGCAAATGTAAAGATATTTAATGGGGCAGAGCTACACTGTTGTATATGACCACTGAATGAGGAATTAAATAGTGTGAAATCTAAAATTCTTATTTCATGAAAAACAGTTCATTATATGAGGAAGGAGTTATTGCAAACCAAACAACACTACTTTCAGGTAAAAGCTTTTCTCTAATGGAGGAACTGCCGAATATGAATTTTGCGTACAATATAACAACACTCACACATGGTATCACAAAAGGATACCCAAGGTGAATCAATCATTTGCAAAGAAGAAAAAAAAAGATTTGAAGGTAGGATTTAAAATAAAGTGACTCAATAGTTTAGGAGAAAGTTTTCCAGATGAACAGGACTGGGGGAGTGGGCAGAGAAGAATGCAATAAGCCATCAAGGTCAAAGTGTAGCACAAGATAATGGAGTTCTTGAGGCAGTGGACAGCAAATTTAGCATGATCTTTGAGTAATACAGAAAAACAGAAAATGTGATCCAATATAGGTTCTTCTCTTCAGTGTCAGGTATATCGTCCGACTACATTTCTCTGAGATCTAGTAGTGTAAGATGCATGGATTTTGAAAGGCTAT
The DNA here is from genome assembly GCF_000737465.1 of Haliaeetus leucocephalus. Taxonomy (NCBI): domain Eukaryota; kingdom Metazoa; phylum Chordata; class Aves; order Accipitriformes; family Accipitridae; genus Haliaeetus; species Haliaeetus leucocephalus. Next base: position 3,563,603 of record NW_010972620.1, read on the forward strand.
AAAAATGGTAATGCACTGATTAAGCCAAAAAATAATTACATCATGAATACAGACTTCAGGGAGAACATTAAAGCTATTCCAGAATGGATTGGAGATCATGTTAGGCAGACCTACAGTCACGGAGAGACGGGGGGTCAGAGATAACTTAAGAGTTTCTGATCTTGCAAGAAAACCGAGGACATAAATCAATGAAGATAACAGCAAAATTGAAGAGAAGCGTCAGAGATATTCAGTAACAGAAAACTAATAGTGCAATGAAGGTAATTAAAGTGTTCAAACAACAGAAATGGAAAAATTTCAGAGAGTATGCAGAAGGAAGAGCTAGGCGACAATCAGAATAATAATAAAGACAGAGCTGAAAGGAGAGAAGCTAATGCAGCTATGGGTACATGGTACCTCAGAAATGTTTGTCCAACCTGTTCTAAAAAGCTTCCAATAAAAGAAATTCCACCACCTCCCCAAGCAATTGCTTCCAGTGATTCAGCTTTATTATGAGAAGTTTTTCCTGATATCCAGCCTAAACCTCCTCTGCTACAATTTAAGTCCATTACACCTTTGCTGCCTACAGTGCGTGCAAAGACAAGATTGTTGCCCTCCTGATTGCTACTAACCTTTTGCATATTTGAAGGTTATTATTCTGACTCTTTTCTATAGTCTACTCCAATTTCCTTGACTTTTCCTTGCAGTTATATTTTCTAAGTCTCTGATTGCTCACATTGTTCTCATCTAGATTGTCTCTCCTCTGGTCCTCCTTGAGCTGCAGTGCCACAGACCAGACACAGTACTTACTTAGGAAAGCCCTTTCCAATGCCAAGCAGAGCTTGGCTTACAGACATAACATATGGACAATATGAATAATCCAAACTTGGAATTAGCACAAGGTTAAAAAAAAAAAAACCAACAAAAAAAACCAAACAAAACTTTTCTAGGAAATAAAAGTATTAGTTAGGAAACTAATTAAGAGTTAAACTCGGGGATGAGAGTTCTAAAACCACCAACTCCTCACAGGCACACCTAAAGCCACCTAAGGGGCAGGTTATGAAAACCCAATGTAACCTTCGTTTCTGAATAACATTGAAAAGAATGAACAGGTTAAGTGTTTCTAAACTATGTTGCTGCTCCTTTGAGTCCAGCTACAGCTTTTGCAGTCCCTGCAATCATTCAGAACAACCTGCAACTTGTTCTATGTGATCGTGGCTGAACTGGCTCACAGGCTGTTTCCTACACTTGGCATTACACCTTCCTCAGGCCTAAGCATGACAAGGGTAGAAACATGGATTAGCCTGTGAAACTATCCTTCCCCATCCAGGAGAATGTCTGGTTTAACCACAGGATAGTCTGGGATAATGTCTAGTTATCCCACCATAACAATAAAGAATAATCAGATTTGATCATATATTAAACAAAATTTATAATAAATAATATAATATACTAATATCTTCTTTGAAGTTCCAGAGTTGAGCTCCCTAATAAGCTTGCATGAGCAACATTTGCAACTTTGTACATTATACAGCATGACTTTTAAGTAAGAAAGTCCTGCAAGTATGATGGTCTTTGATAGCTCTTGTTGTCAAATATGCAATGCCTTTATGGTCACTGGAAACAAGACGACCATCCTAGGGACAATTTCATCATTATCTTAAATAAATTGTTACTTTCCTACAAGGGGATTGAAGTTATCCTCTGATACTGAGACTAAAATTAGAAACTGAGAATAGCAAGGGGCAATCTGATGACCTGTAACAAAGGGTTGGGAAGAGTCTGTTCCTTGATATTAGACATTATGTCATCAAAATAACGCAGGTGTAATGCTGATGAAGCATACAACTAGTTTCATTTTGTACAAAATAATGAAGCATGCTTAGGTTGCAGTTTCAAAAATTACTCACTGAATTATTCAAATTAAACAAGAAAATGATCCCAACTTAACTGGATTTATTTGTAAAGCAAGCTAGAAAGTCCTGACACCTTACTGGCAGGAGAAACCAACAACACAGCTTATTAGTATAAACGTCAATTACCTAAACCCCACCAACTTCTGGTACAGGATTTTAATGTGTTTTAATAAGTCACTCTGATTTCCAATACCCAGTCTTGGTATAACAATAGCTACCGGCATCAGTGCATACCTTCCAATTCTTTCACTCAAATAAATTAGAAATAATGGCCAATCTTTGCTTCATACTTATCAGAAGTGCCTGAAATTCAAAACCTATTTAATGTACCATACATATTACTTACTGCTTGCTAGAGAAACAAAGCTAGATTTTATCTGCAACTCAAAATTCTTGAGATCATCTTACCTTGTCAGAAATAGAGAACAATCTAACATCTGTGGCAATTCTACAGGAAATGCAGTAACTTGATGGATAAATAATTGAAAGATTTACTGCATGTTTTTCTGCAGAAATAATTAATAAGTAACATAGATTTGCAAAAAAAAAAAAAAAGATATCCAAGTAATATTTGGATACTTGTAAAGATATCAAACAGGTGATAATCATAAGAGCAAATCTGCACTTGGTTCTTATGCAGGCAATAATACACCTGGCTTTACTCCAGCAGATGTAGCACAGTAGATACTGCTGTCTAGAGACTTACCATGACCATACATTAGGGTTTACAGTAGTGCTGACCTTATCTCACAGGCCTAAAGAAAGAATCTGTCCCTGTTTTAAAAAGAAAAAAATCATGGGCTCTGAATTAACTGAAAAATACCCAGAAGATAAGCAAAGCAGGACAGAAAAAACATTTTTATTACTTTTCACTTAACATACAGATTAACTAAAATAACTCTTAGCAGCACAGTGGAAGTGACTCTTCAAAAGTGATTTATAGGGGAAAAAAATGTTGCCTAAAGGAGACTTAGAATATGAAGGTAGCCTAAATGATTTAGCTTTTAAGATATACTGAGCAGGAAAAAGCAACCAGGTCTGGAAATGGCTTAGATGTCTAGAAAAAAGAAATGAAAGGAATAAAAAACATTTTAACACTGAGGGCACTGAGTGTCAAGAAGCGTTGTATCTATTGATCTATGATGCTACTTTAATTTTTTATGATTCTGGTACTGAAAAAATTATGGTAGTATCACAAAATATCACAATATCCTCAAACTCTCTGGACAGGGTGCTTCTGGTGTTTTCTTATTCTGCTTCTTAACAACCTGTGCTATGTGAAACTGCTAACAAGGGGACCTTAGGAATTCTTTCTCTTCTTTTACCTCCCCTGGGGCAATGGCCACTTCACTGTAGCCCCCCTTGACTGTTCCCCTCTTGGGGTCCAGAGGTTCACTGCCTTCCAGACTTCCCTTCCCCTCCTCCACTAGGGTAACTTTAGGCCGCTCTTGTTCTTCCCAAAAGGGAGGTGGAAGAGTGTAAGTCTTCCCTTGTAAGAGGTCATGCAGATTTCATCACTTCTAGATAGGGAAACAGCAATCGTAATGGAACCAGATGACGATGCAGATTAGGGCTGGCTTGGGTTAAATAGGATAATTGTGCACAAGATCAGTATCATGAATATCATGCCACAGCAGGAGTAGGTATTGCTTCATAGATTTAGAATTAGAATACTACCGTGCTACCAATATCATTAGCAAGATAGTAGTTGACGTGATACCAAGAAGGAAGGAGGACAAGGGGAAAACTAAGTTTGATTTCTTCTGTGTTAAGTTTAAGCTGACAATAAGATAGTTGATATAAGGCCAACATGACAGAATGGATGACAAGATAAGACTTGTTAATGTCATGTTGTGAATCAGTTACACAGAAAGGCAGCCTGAAGAGGTAAAGATTGATGAATAATATGGTTTAAATTGGGAAGAGCAAAGGCTATTGCCGGTGCTTGAAAACCCACTCAGACAGCAGGACACAGAAGGAATACGATGCAGATTAAAGTTTTCTGAAGGACTTAATATCAAGATACTGTCACTTTGTTGGCAAAACATTAAGATAGATAGACTGGCAGGTAAAGACTCCAAAGAAGAGAGAGCGCCCAATATAACAGAGATTCAACTCTTTTCTGTAACGTATTCAGGATTTGACTTTAATCTGTTGCAAATTGCTGCTAACTGAAAATAGACCCAAATATTACCAGTTGTATTGTAAGTATCTAAACTAGGCAATCATTTTAAGTACAGTATCCATACTCATCTTTTTAGATATGTTTTCCAAACACTGGGCAAAAAATGCCATACTACTGTAAACTAAAACTCTACGGTGAAACAGTTGTTCTGGATATCTACAAATAAATGCAAATAATAAAACAAAAGCTAACCAAATGGCATACTGGAATTACCATGTAGATAGTCGTAGGAATATTGACGTGTATCAGACCATCAGTATTAATATAGAACACCAGCTGTACAAAACAACCATCATATAAGCCAGATGACATTAATGAACAGCAGTCTTACTATGCAGTTAAATGGGAGACTTGCAGTAATGTTTGGAACAGTTCAATGACATTACACTCAAAGGACCCATGGATCAATACATTGTCATTGGAACTGCCAGAGTTATTACAATGTCAATAAAAGTGAGGTGAGGGAATGCACTACACCACCATTAAAACTGGAACCCCTGGTATATCAGGGCAAGATCTTCACAACACTGGTGGAACATTTTGAAGAGTGTTACTCTATATTCCTCATTTTTACCAAAAGATCGTAACTTTAAAAGATCCCAATAGGCATCAGATATCACAGAATTATTAAAATAGTTTAACAGTTCTAACTTAATACAAGAAAATTAAGCTACTTCATACTATCCTATTGTTTAAGCATCGCATCCTGGAAATACATGTGTGATCCAAATTCCCTTTAGTCCGAAAGAGAGCTGAGAATGAAGAACAGAATGGCAACTACAACTTTTAGTGTCCTTTCGCAAATTGAGGATAGACTGGGAATAGAAGCTTAATATAGCTCTTTCTTACAGAATATACATCAAAGGACAATCAATACCCTGAATCACATTCATTTAATCTTCAGCACTATGCTTTGTTTTGATATAGATCAGTATATTGTAATTCCAAGGAAACTTTAAATGGACTTCATTCTGTGTATAACTCTGTATTAATTAGGAAAAACCACTATGGATACTGAATACTAAACAATTACTAGAAAATGCTAGGCTAGAAAGAAAAAGCTAATAAAAACTGTAAAATATAATTAAAATATTTTAGCATCTACCTCTTTTAGTGCTAAATAAAAGATATGAGAAAAGAAAATGTGGCAATTAGCTTGGGATGTTTACTTCTAAAGTTTAATTAAATAATCAGTATGTAGAGAATTAGAGTTGGGATGCCTCAGCTCCCACTCATTGCTTCCCTCTGAAAAGACAACAGAGAAAATGTTCCCAGACGCCAGTGCAGAAACAATGAAAACATATTCTAAAAAAGTTAACTTTTAACTAAAGTGTAATGTGTCCTCAGCCTGGGGAGCTGGAGAGGTCTTCTGTTCCAAGATAAAAGGAGACAGAAGTATGGTGATATTGGTGAAGAATGTGGGGGTTCTGGTATTTGGTCAGAAAATAACAAAGCTTCTTCAAAGAGATATGGCATTTTTATTCACTATCTATTCCAAGTATTTAAATTATGCCAGCAAGAACAATTGTGATTGCTTCCTATACAGTAGTAGGACAGAGCGCCTCAATTTGATAAGTACTCAAGAGCTGATTCTTTTTCTTTCTGCTATGAATCTGTTTTTCACATTGCTCACTTCACCATGAACCTTAGAGATTTGATAGAGTGTATTTAATCTTCCATTGAAAGAGGCTATTGAGAAAAGTAAGAGAAGCTTTGAATTTAAGAGGAATTGGCAGCAGTGAAAAGAAAAGTACAATCTTGAAAGATTTCAGAGCTATCACACCTCATTCCCGGGTCCCACCATAAATAAGATAAAGTAATAACTGTAAACACAATATTGTAAATAAAAGTAAAGGAATAGAGGATTACGATCTACCAAAAGCCCAACTTAGATTAGATATTCATTATTATCCACATATTGTAAATCTCCCTCTATTTTCAGGTGAAACTTCCAGAATCCATTTCATGCATTATTACACCGTTCCAATATCACATTGCCTTGCATATTATTATTTCTTTTCCAATGTGCTGCAATTACAATAAAAGAATGCAGTAATGTAGCCATTATCTACAAACAATATGCAGTATACTCTGTATTCTTTAAACCTGTACATATAGAACACAACACTGAAATTCGACTCACAGCTGCTTAATTTATTTGTTTGTTTGTTTGTTTGTTTGCTGTAATCTCTGTTAATTAAGATAGATGTTAACTAGGGGGCACTGTATACCCTAAGGACTGAGCATAAGGTTTGCTCCCTCCTTAATGCCTGGGTCTTGCATTCCTTCAGCTCACATCCATCACGCCAGGACTGCCAGGTGAGCTGGCTGTCACTCCAGCCCAGGCTAATAGATTCTCCAGTGGCTTTTGTTACAGCTCATGTCAAGCTATTAAAACTCTGCGCCTTGAAAATGGCATAACATACATAGCTGAGACTTGTCAGCTCCAGGTAATCAGACGCTGCTTGGTTTCAGAAGCAGATGCAGATGAGACTAGCAATATAAATATGCAAATCACAATGGTCCCTTGTCAGCACCACTGTTCCTACCTCTAATGGCCCTCGTAGAAAGTCTGTTTGCTCAGCTCCTACTTCCAGTGCTACATCGACAGAAGCAAAGGGGCGGCTGGCCATCTGCTGTCGCTCCCGCATAAGTTGCTGATGAGGAAAAAATGATGTTTTAACAAAACATTAAAAAAGGCACCAGATATTAGTCTGCCCTACTATACCTCCCATTAAAACGTAAGAATGCAAATAGCATGCAAATAGTTATATTTGTAATATTAAAGGGAGAAAGTTATACCAAATTATGATCATCTATATTTACTCAAGAACTGAGCCCAGAGGGCTTATGTTGTCTACAAATGGTCTTTCAGCTTGAACTCTAATGAAATCTCCAAATGAAAGCTTCCCTAACTGACTGTTCGCTCTAAATAACTTTGCTATTTGTGCAAGCTGCAAGCAAATAGGGGAAATGGTTGGTAAAAATAGTTGAAGTCTAATTCCACCGATAATGCATGCATTAGAACACCTGCCAAGAACAAGTCCACTTGGCCTTCTAATTTTCATATTTCACTACTAAGCCAGACGGAGTTAATAGTGTCAGGGCTCATAATTTTATGCAGTATCTTTCCTGCAGTTACTTATATATGAAGAATAACGTGTCAGGATTGGGAAGCCTGCATCAGTGTATTTGAATACAATCAGTTGTGCTCACAAGGCTTGTAGAATCCCTTCCAATCATACCAGTATGCACAGAAGTCCCAAACAAAACCACAAAGCTAACTCATATTTCTTCCTCAATCTGTAATTATAACGCTTATTAAACCACGATGAATAAAAATGATGATCAGCACTAGATATTACAGATCTTACTTTACTGGTTCAGTGCAACTAATAAAAGCATTATTAAATATTTAAAGTGAATGAATCGTGCAATTAAAGTCGTGTGCTCCTTCAACTGAACAGGACGTCACAGCATCTTGAAGAGACAAAATGCTTGCAAAAATGTTTTATTAGAAAAGATCTAAGTTTCATTTTCTAAGTGTTTTTTCTCCCTGTTATATCTCTGGAAATCTTAAAACATTAGAAACACGTATTTGAATGTAAATGACACTAGCACTGTGACGTACTGTTCATAAAAGCCTTTGAAATAATAAAAGGTATGCAAGCAAATATTTGCTGGCAGCTTACTAATAAACACTCTTGATATAAGGTCTGTTACAAAGCAACAAGCTCATTTTGTAATACTTCTCATGCATTTTTTCTTGACTTGCATTTTAAGATTGTCTATAGAAATCCAAAGAAGCACTTGTTACATGAAAATAAAAACAATTTAGTAGTTTCCTAACGCATACCCTGTACATTCCCAAGTTCTTGTTTTTATAAACATGCAGTGTACTTGTCAGTAAGCACCTGCGCAAATGGGCTCTCAGTATATCATACAAAGAGGACAATTGATATGTCTGTGGGTGAAACTGCATGTTTTATATTCAGATTAAATAAAAGCCTAGTGTGAGTATCTAGATGGTTAAAAACTACATTTTTAACCCTTCCTTTAAAAATGAAACTGGTAGTCTCTGTATACTGATTTACATCAGCACTGATTTGCATCAATACAATATATTCATAGAGAAAGAACTACTATGACCCTCCAGTCTTACCAACAACTTGACAAAGACCACAAAAATGTAAACCATAAAATACTGAGTCACTACATGCTAAAATGACTATATCTAGCTCATTCTCTTCCTAAAATAACAAAAATTAAAGAAAACAATGTTATTAGAGCAGTCCTGCCATATGGAACTCATTACAGTATTGTAAGTCTACAGAGCTATTGGCAAATGCTTACTTTTTAATGGGAATCCAAACATTGTTTTAAACAAATAGAATTGCTTGGGGAAAGTACTTAAATGAGCAGAATATCCCACACTCAAATGCACAAACAATTATTTAAAAGGTTTACTTAATACAGACTATAAAGGAACGTATCTTTGGTATGCTCTCTGTGTTTTAAGGCTAGAAGTTTTCTTCACCTCTGCTCCTGGTCATGTGTTCAGTAAAACCTTTTTATTCACAAGGTAGTTACTGTAATTTTGATACTCTGTCATTCGAGAAGGGTACTGTGAAGAGTCTTAACTAGCTCTGTAAACAAGAACGAAAACTTGAAAATGTTCAGCTGCCCATGAAGCACTACTAAGTTTAGCAGCTGAGCACTTGCACATCAAAGAAAAGTGCTCTATTCAAAATACCGCTTCTTTCTGTTCAGCATTTTAAAGCTCCCTGTAAGGTGCAGAACAGGAAAAATAAGTAGCAATGACGAGAAATACAAGAAGATATTATGATGTTGAAAATCAGTTTTGTGACTGGAAAAGGTCATTAACTCCCACCATCTGCAACTGTCTGTGTACCAAGAGTGGGACAAAGGCAAAGTTCCAATTATAGAAAAACTTGTGAGTTGGGTTATTGCATGGCAGGCGGCATTCAGGTGTGACACTCTGTGCTCCAGTCACATGCTCTTTTCATGTGGCCCATACAGAGATGGGGAAATTCCTGTAATTCAGCCATGGGCCAAGAAACAGGGAAATTCTCTGAACATGAGTATTACCGGAAGAGTGAAAAAACTCTTCTTTTCCTTTTTCTCAGAAGCCAAAGAAATAAAAAAAAAATCCCACACAGATTTCATCATAGCTGAGGTAGAAAAAACATGGGATAGAGGAAAGTGGAACTATGCTGATGATACTTATATACTCATATCCCCCCAAAATTTATTGCATTTAAAAATCAGACAAACAAAAAGTAAATGCATATTTCTTCCATAATTAGGGATATTTACTTGGAGACAAAGAATAGATGGACACTATTAACATGTAATATTTGAATATTTTATCACACATTTAATTTATAATATTCAGAATTAAGCACATGCCTAATTATTCACTTAAAACTATGGGAAATTCAAAACATTACTTTCTCAGCATAGGACGAAGAAATTCAATGAGCATTTATCTGACTGAGCAGACAACCGATTTCAAGGTCTACCGTAATTTTAAATCTCATTAAGTACAAGAATATTGACAAGATTAATGTTTTAAGCATCTCTATTATTTTGCAGCAATTTGAAAGTATTAATTTATATCCTATGAAAGAGTTTTTCTTGTAAAGTATAAAATTCTGTTTGTCATCAGTGAAGAACAGTAGGATGTTAGGATACTATAAATTAGTTCAATTCCTCACTCAAAACCCATATAATTTGAGAACATTTCTTAAAAAAACAACCATTTTGGCATAATTAGTCCTTTGTCATGGAAATATACATTTCACCTGATTCTCCATGGACATGTAGACATCTTCGCCCATAGATTATGTTAATTGTGAGTTTTGGTGTGCTAGTCGAATAAGTACCTTTGAAATAGGACCTGCTTCCCCATCTAGAAGTAAATCACAGGAAAGTATTTGCCTGGGTATACAATTCAATTTTACCATTGATCAAAAAGTTCTCATGAGGGATACTTCTCCTCTGATCAATGCAGTTTGGAGTGAATTAAAATGTTCCACAGCATCTTGTATAATCTTCTATAAGAAAATTTATTTGTTGTAAAGTTCTTATTTAAGTAGAAATGTTTTTAATTTTTTTTCTTTTGGTTGATAACATTTAGACTTACTTTCAAAATATTTTAACACCCCTATTGTATTCATGTACAATAAAACACTCAGTGCAAAATATATATTACCATATTACAATGATTTAACATTAACAGAATAAAACATTTTAGCAATCCCAGGCTGACGTTTTGAATTTTTTTGTATTTTAGGAAGTGTTACCATTTTGCTTCTTTTTCCTATTTAAAAGACTTTTTTTCTTTTCTTCTTTCCACCCCCCACCCCAATTTTTCAGACTTGGTCTCTTATGTAGAATGGGATACTATTCTTCTGACTAGCACTGCTTTTTCTATGCTCTTCTCTTCACCTTCCAGCATAACTGTCCTAGAAAAGCCCTAATTGAAAAAAACCTAATAAAGTCCATGAGATGTTAGGAACTAGGACAGGTGTACTTTCTCTTTGTTATACAGTTAACAGACATTCTTGAGGGACTGATAGGTTAGGATGGTTGAAAAGGATGAGACCATTTTAGTGCCATAATAGGATGAACAGAAAAAATCCTTTCAAAGGTCTTTCTGTTGCTGTTTGGCACCTTTATGGGCTAGTTTAGCCCTTGGCAAGCAAGGGACACGTCAGTGTGCCATAAAATATGCACAGACAAGTGTGCATGCCCAAGTTCATGGAGCAGCTTGACAGTTAGGGCCGGTATAAGAGGTGGCAAACACTTGTAAAAATATTAGCAAGACTTCTGACTGCCAGACCAAAAAAGTTTTGCTTTTGGCTGCTTAGAGCCAGGCAGTCTCAGTACACTATTTCAGAAATAAGGAAGGATATGGCAGTTGAAAGTGTGCCTATTATTTTAACAACAGCAACAACTGCCTAGGTTTTCTAGGTTTTCTTCCTTCACATCTTAGATTTTCTTTTGTTTGTTTGTTTTTTCCTAGATCAGATCACTACCAACATTGTACCAGGACATCTATGACTTAGTCAAGGTGAGTATTCAAAACTGCCAAGAATGGTAATTCTACAATCTCTCTGGCAACTGCTGCCCAGTCCAGTGCTGCACTACCCTCCTAGTGACAAAAAATTTTCCAAATGTCTAATCTGAAATTGCTATTCTGCTTATTCATCATCCAGCTTTTACTTCTCTGTAGTTACAACTTGGTCTCCTCCTCTCCTGTTTCTATGCTGTCAACTGCTGATGTGAATAACACCAAAGGCTACAACAAAAGTGTTAACCACACCAGGCATTAAATCTGAGTTTTATAGGAAAAGTGTTTGCAATGAGGAAAAATGTCAAAACCTCATGGAGAGCTGCATTGACTAATTTCTGATCACATTGCATTTGACAGACTCCAAGGGTTAAAAAAAATTAAAAATATATGTAAATGGACAGCCCTGCAAAAACAGAGTCTCTACAAGAAGTGCAATTCAGTCATTGATCACATATTCTTGAGGTTTCTTATTGCCATATCTAATCAACAGAAATAACTTAAATGGGTTTAAATGACTACACAGATCTGAGTGGACCACAGGCATTTCAGTTAGAAACACAATTTAATTCTTTTCAAAAGTCTTAAATTTTCATTCTCAAACTGAATCATACATAGTGATATTTCAATGAAGCTCTGATTATTTGCTTTAATAATTTGCACAAAACAAAGATTGTCTTCTCTAACTTTTCTCATTGTAACTCTTGGTGTTGCAAATTTGTTCAAATTAAATTAGCTAGTTACATAGCTGGAAAGGAGAGCAATTTCTCACTTACATGTTGAATAACCTATTTGACTTGGTTAATTTCCAGGTCAGCTGATTTCACTGGAAAGGTATATCATAGTCATTAAAATATTTTTTCGGGTTTTAGGTGAAATAAGCTCACCACTCCATGATTGCAGGAGATACAGTGACTTTAAGAGATGGACAAAAGCCGGCTTAGGGAACCAAGCAGGAGGAATAATCATACTTATGCCAGTATTCTGACAATCTGGATTCATTCATCCTCTCTGTCATGAACTTCCTAAATAATCCTGGTCACTTGCTTTCCTTGTGCCTCATTTCCCACGCTGTTAAGTGGAAAGTGCCCTGACACAAGACTGCATCCAGGTAGGCAATGAGATATTACAATGATGGACATAGTATAACATGCTATTTGCAGTGCAAAACAGACTCTGTGGAAACTTCCGACGATATCAGGGCCTATTCCATGCCACTTTCTTTTAAAATTGCCTAAAGAAAAAGTGCTCTCAGGTGTGTTCAAAGGTCTGCCATGGGAAAAAAAATGAGAGGAGTTATACTTCTTGTCCTAGCTTTATACTGAATAAAATGAAGGGTTATTTAAACTAGACATAGTCCAGCAAACAACAGCTAAGACATACTTAAAATACAGTGTACACATCCCAAAAAATAACAGTTCCAAAAGGTCAAGTTTTTATGTATCCCTTTTGGAAACCAAATACCAGTCGTCTGTAATTTCCCTTGAACAAATCAAAAATGAGAAAAAAAGATGAGCCCTGAAAAGGTCATTTTGTTGCTAGATCCAAGGAACAGACATTTAATGTATTGCACATTAGCAAGCAAAGAGCAAAATGTGAATCTACTGTGACTTCAGGTTTTGGACCTTTTTGATTCTGGAATGGAATCCCCATCTCTAAAATACTCAGAGTATGAAAAGCTGCTTATTACAATGGAAATGGCACCCTGGTTTATGCTTATTTGCCAGTAATTTATGGAGCCTCATGTTACAATAAAGTTGTGATCAATCCTTCAGAATTTTTCTCTAGAGATTAGTTTAGCATAGGAAGATAGTTTGGATGCTAAGAATCAATAATAAGCTCGAAATACAATTCACTGCTTTCAAATTTAAGAAGTGGTAAACAAGACCTAATCCTGTTATCTCTTTCACTTAGGTCACTAAGAATCCATGTTGCATATTTACACAGGTCTGTAACCATAAACATTTTAGTGGTTCCTCTAGAGGTACTTAAGTCTTTCTGTAGGCCTTGCTAGCCCCAGAATTGCACTCTTCTTCCTAATCAAGTGGGTTTAAAAAACCTTTCAGCAAACTCTTGATGCTTTTGCTGTTAGCTAGCAGAGCCATTTTCAATTCACAGAAAATGTCTAAAAATGTTTATTCTGCAAACTAATTCTGTGTACAGAGAGAAAGAGAGCCAGACCCACTAGTTATATATGTTAAAATGTTTTCACATAAGACATTCTACTGTATTTGCCCAAGGACAGTTATTTATAAATGAATATATTAAAATATGTGTTAAAATTAATTATTTCAGAATATGAAAGAGAGATTCAAGTCTCATATTATGCAAAACACTCCTTGGGACTCTTTCATTTACAATGGTGTCACATAAATAATGCTTTTCAAAATGTCTTCTAAAGAATTACTAACACTGATAGTGTAGTACTTTAAACATAAGTGCCATCTTTATAAGTGGAATAGACACAATATGAAACTACCTTACATTAACAAAATCTCAGTGCATCCTATCGACATTATTAAGCTACTGCTTTTGAAATGAGGCATCATGAATATTATTCATTATTATCATGACTGTTAAAACCAGCTTTACTTACTTACCTTCGACAACAGATGTCAAGCTGATAATTCCCAGCTCTGAAATAAAGTTTTAGGCTGTTCCTACAGCAATTCAGATTGCTTTAAAGATAGTAAATATGGTCTAATAAAAGAAACTGAGTATAAGTGGTACCTCATGAGATCACTTTGTCCACCTCTGTGCATTGGCCCTACACAAAGGCAGGTTACAGTGTGATTATGATCCTTCTAGATGTATAAGTTTCTTAAAAAGGCCCCAGTGATGGAGGTTCCACAGTCACTCCAGAAGTCCAGAGTGTCTGATGATCCCCATGCTGGAAAGGTCTTTTCTAAAATCTAAATTAAATCTCCATGCTGACATTTAAGTCAATTGCTTCTTGGCCTGTCTACTGTGGAGAGCATTCCCTGCCTACAAGTGAGAAGAAAAAACCCCAAACACTAAAACTCTCTTCTCCTTTACAGGAGTTCTTTATAAATTTGAAGTTTCCCTTTAACCTTCTGAACTGTAAACAAAGGCGGGTATGTAAGTATTATCTCACCAGCCCTGCTCTCATTTTCAGTCCTCCCTTCTGGACGCTCCAAGCGCAGGACGCTTGTCAAAAAGTGGGGCCCCAAACCTTACATAGGAGAACAGCAGGGTCACTTTGCAGGCCTTACAGATCTTTTTGTTGATAATATTATGCCAGCATCTTTGCTACAACGAAAGTATGGTGACATATATTCACTTCTGATTCATGATTATTCCACCTCAATTTTTGAATATTCTTACCAAGCTCATTGCCCATTTCCCCCTCCTTTTTTTTTTTTTTGCAGATGGTTAGTTTTTTCTCAGTGCAGAATTGTGTATTTGCCAATTACAGAATTGTAGAATTGCAGCTTTTCAATCAATTATTTCAGATTTTCCCATCTTCTTTTGTACAGATTATAAGTCTGTCCTATAGTATGTTTGCAGTCTCTCTTACTTCAATGACAGTTACACATGCAATAACCATGGTCTCTCTCTTAAACTAACACCAGAATCAGATCCCAGCAGAAGCCCACTTGATATACCTTTCCCTTTTCATAATGAATGACTTATAACTAACTGCTCCAAGAATACAGTTTTACAGTCACTTCCTTTTTATCTAAAAGGTTTGTTAGTCTGTTGTATCAAGAAATGAGTTTGGCTTGACATGATTTGTACTTGGAAAAACAACATTGAATGCCACTCACATCTTTGCTTTTTTTTCTAAATTCTTATAGATTATTAAAAAAAATTGTTTGTTCCAGTACTTTCCTAAGAATTAATGATAAATTGGCTGATGTCTAATTGCCCAGCCCTTCGTTTTTCCCCTTCTTTTCTAATATAGGAAATACTGTCATCCCTTTCTTGAACCTCACTTGTCCTAGCTGAAGTCTCAGAACCCTTACAGGCTCCAGGATCACATATGAGTTTAGCCAGTTCTCTAAATAGTCTAGAATAAATTTATTCAGGTTATCTAATCTGAAAATATTTAGCAAGTATTCTCTAACTCAACTTTCTACATTACTGCTTGATAGTGTATCCCTTTTTCACTCTAGGGACTAACAGACTTTTAAAGAGGTCTTAAAGTGCTTTTTAAAACAGACTCTTTTCTTAGCGCAGACAAATTCCGAAAGATGGGGTGTACATACTATTACTTTAAAGAGACGTTCCAGTGGAGGACGTATATTTTAATTTGCAAATAATTTCAATGCATTTTTTAACCTGCAAGTCAACAAAAAGGGTACGCACTGGATTTGTTTCCTATGTGAACCGATATGAAAACATACGGTCCAGATTAGAATGACTGAATTGAAGCTATGCCAATTTAGAAAAAGCTGAAGTTTCTGAAACATACCTGGACCCTAGACCACACAGTGACTTCAGATGATGAAAATCTTAAGACTTTTTTTCAAATTACATTGAATCCAAGGTTTATATTTATTTTTCTTCACTATTTTCTTTCTACCTTTTTTTTTTTAATTAAATTGTAACATATAAAGTAAAAAATGATGAAAGAAAAGAAATAAAAAATGCTGAGCAGGAAAACTGGGCTGTACTCCAACGCAGGCGAAGTTTGCCTTTATTATTACCTCTAATTCTTTAAAGCCAACTATTATTTGAGATTACTGGTACACTGATAAAGTGACAATGAAAATGAAACATTTTAAGTGCAGCATCATTGCCAATTATACAACTATTCTAAAGCGGTACTTCAGAAGCTACTTAAAGCACAAATGACATTACCATTAAGGAAGGTAAACTGGTGATGTACCATGACTGATGCCTTTAAATGCTTTCAAGCTTTAATTCTTAAAATATTAAGTAAAATAACCATCATTTTCACTGCCTTGCAAAGGGGACCAAAAAGAGGTACACTTACCAGTAGTCCTGCCTGTCTCAGGATGGAAATACCCTGATCTACATGAATCCTGTGCAAGGAGCTGAATAGCCTTGCTATTACAAGCTGGATGGAAATGCCACAGTACCTTGTGCTACTGTGTTGGGTGAGTAAAGCTCTTCCAGACAATCTTTACAAAATTTGAGCCCATGTTACTTGGTTACCTACCTCCTTTTTCATTAAAAAATGGGGCTCATCCTGCCACTGATAGCCTTTTTAGTTCAATTGCCCCATCCAGGAGAAGCTCTAAACCCCAATATTTTTCACATCAACAAGCCAATTACGAATATTAGTAAAGCCATACTTTTAAGTTATACCCAGGATCAGGAAGTGTGAAAAAAAGGTCTGTCACTCAGAATGTACAGAAAATCCTTATAACAAATCCTGTCCGCCTGGCATTTTCAGCAAGAAGGGATTTAGCTAATCAACATAAAGCTAGGATACCAATCTGAAATCTGGGTGCTTGTCCATAGAAATATTCCAAACTTCACAAATTTGCTCACCATACCTAGTACATTCAAGGCAGCAAGAATTTTGCACACACTGCTAGTCGGAACAGCATGTGGCCACAGCCAACTCGTTTTGTGCAGGGGAGGGAACGGCTTTCAAACAGATGCAGTTCTGCTATCTGATCAGCGTAATAACGTGAATTAAAGCAGCTCACCTTTGTTCATGTTGGTTTTAAGTTTGCAACAACTGATTTAGCAGATGTGAGATGTTAGACCTTTTAATGGTGGTTGCTTAATAAGTTGATCACAAAGCTTTCCACTCCTACTATATAACTAAGAAAGCAAGGCAAGTGACCATCCCTTACCTTTGAAAGAAACCAAGAAACCAAGGCAGTTTGCTCTGAGCTCAAGTATCTTGAACAGGAAAGTATGAATAACAAGAAACTGCTGAGATAAGGAAGTCTGAAACTAGTAATAATTTAATGGAGAATTATTTTAAGAGTTGAACTGCTACTTAGTAAACTACAGCTACTGAAGGGAATAGAAGCCATCTAATCTCCTAGAATATTTAAGCTACATCAGAATTTCAGAAATAGAGGGCTTTCAAGCATTAAATACCCTAATCCTACGGTCTAAAATTCAGTTCTGAAATAAGCACATCACTAATTCCAACAGACTATCTTGGCAATATCTGTAGCAGCAGAAATCAGGTTGTTATTCTCTTTATCTTGATAATAATTTTGTGCACAATCCAACTGCAAACAAGGAAATCCAACTTTCCCACTAGTGTTCCTACAAGGGGTTGCACCGGTCTGTGTGTGTACACATTCTACAGATTAGAAAAAAAATACTGTGAAGAAGTTAATCCCTCGCTGCTGCCACAATGAGACTTTCAATATAAAAGTGACAGAGAGTGTAAATCAAAGTACTCTGGCATTTTGAGCTCCAGTCAGACTGTTTCTAGAGAGAGAAGTGGGACGATTTAGAGTTCATCAATTATATCACATCAAATTAGCCTCTATCACTGGCTTGGCTCGACAGCTTTCATCTATTCTAATTTACAACAGAGAGGACAGCCAAGTACAGGATTGTGGCAATGACACAGTCAAAGGGAAGCACAGCACTTTTGCTTCGCAAGAACGGTAGGCTTTTCTGGACAGCTGCTTCAGCTGGGTCAAAATCTCCAGCCACGTTTAGTTTCTTTCATTTGCTTTGATCTGACAACCCTCATCCTCATTTAAGATAGCAATGTGCTAAACATCTTTTTAGCAGTCATTCCTGCAGTCACTGCCTTTCTACAGACACTGTTCTGTATAAATCTACCTTACACAGTGATTTACCTTTCCGGCTAAATCCTTAAAATAGATGAGTACACTACTGGAATGCTATTGTAACTGTATATGGTTAGGACATAGGTTAGCTATTTTAAAGGAAAATCACCATCAGTAAATTGTTAGAATTTGCCTTCCAACTGACAGACTTTAAATTTGAATTTGCCATGGTTATTTGAAGACACTGACAGTGCAATAACTTAAATCACAGTGAAACACAGAAAAGTATTGAAGAACCTTACACTTCACAAAATATTTTATATTAAGAATTCTTCCCTTTGCTATGGATGTGATCAGAAGCATTGTGCATCATTTAAATTGCAGTTTAGAGGTTTAGATGGATTCAAATGGAAAACGGGCCTTGTGTTAGCCTGCTGCATAGTGGTGAATTTGCACAACAGGGATGAAAAGCCAGCTTTAGAGTTTCTACCACAATAAATACCAAGAAAGAAACCAAAAGAGCAAAAAGACTGTTTTCCACACAGCATCCAGTTTCCCTCGTGTCCTAAAGAACACTTTTTTTGATACAGGCAAATGAACATAGGCATTTAAAAATGCACATATTGCAATGATTACTTCACCAGACTGAGCATGCTTCCAAAAGTATGTTTCCATACTTCCATCACATTTTCTGTGCCTATTGGCATTGCATGCATCTCTTTTAGCTGCTTTTGTCTAATATGGCCTGTTTCCAAAATAAATATTGCAAGCTTTAGGCAAGTCAAGGTCATCTTTCCCATTCCTTTACTTCCTCCCCAAGCTTGCCTTTGCCAGTAGGCTTTTAAGTAGTGAACTACTAATAGGCTTTATGGCAGTCTTAAAGTTGTTTTAATAATTGTATCAGATTAAAATGCTTAGAGACAAGTAAATTGTCAGAATTTCTGACTGCTAATTTTTAGAGACCCTCACGTGGTATTAGGAGTGATAAATACTAAGTAAAAACTTAGAGACAGTATTGTCTTTTACCTGGAGTCTTATTTTGCTCCTTCTTTTTATAAGTAGTCTTGTACAGTTTGTATAAAGAGCAAATGAATGCAACAAAATGTGTTCATGACTTTCCTCTTACAAAACTGAAAATATAAGACATTTTTATATTCTTCCACAATATGCCCCTTTCTGCATAGGAACCTTTTACCTGCATTAGAAAGAGCCATAAATTTTTCAAGAATGTGGACTTGTTTTCTGTTATTTGTTCCAGGGGGAGATATATTGGTTTAAAATGTCAGGGAACCTGCTATGTGTTAATGGATTTTTATATGGGCATCTGCTAAATGCTTTCAAATTTACACCACCGTAATGTATGAGACAGCTGTAATTTCTTTAATTGAAATTTATTTACCAAGAAAAAAACAACAACATCCTTAATTGGGAGACAAAAGAAAACAAAGATATGATCTATGAGTCAAAGGTGCCACCCATCTCAATGATTTTCCTCAACAGACCTATTTATCACAGTGCATGCAAAGCAAGGACTTGCCCTCGGGGGCTTCTTAAAAAGAGCATGACAGCTATGATTTGGCTAATTAATTTTCCCTACTTATTTGGATTTGGAAGTAGTCTAGTATGTAATGCTCAAACCCTCCAATGTAAGTTTTTATTTTCTTACTTGGGGCTGTGGTTGTTGCTTGATTATTAACATGGAAAAAGTTATTTCTTGATTACATGAACTATCATTATTTAAATAGATATGTTTTAAAAACACACATGAATTAAGGATGATATTCACCTCTGCGGAGAAACATTTACATTCTCTCTCCCACCTAACTGGGGACTAACAAATGTTCTATCTTTGTATCAGGGTAAGGATCACTCTCAACATTAGATCTAGCGCAGGTGCAATATGCCAGTTGAGAGCACTGTGGAGGAGGCAACTCTTCTCTTGAAGCAAAGACCAGACTCCTCTCAGGAAAGGTGAGCTGAATGACCACAAATAGGTGAAGCTCAAGAGCAGTGGTGGGGTGTGATGATCTGAAAGGATTCTCTGATCCTTCCCTGCCACACATGAGTAGAGGTGGAGTACAGAAGTCATTAAAGGCACCACAGGAAAAACTTCTGGATAATGCCTCCAGTGCAGCTTCCCTGCATTGGTGAACTCTTTCTCCATCGGTGTTCAATGCTTTTGACAGTGTTTAAGACAAACTATTCAGATTTGGCAGTGGGAATTGAGTATATTGCTAATAGGTCCCAAGGGCCTCAGCTAATGCCATCAGGAGGTGAGAAAGATGCTTTTCCTCACCTGGTTAGACTGAATCATGTAATACAGAGAGGTTTGGCAGCTTCTCATCCACTAGGAAATCTTGCTTTGATTGCTAAGTACAACTATTCCTTACACCCCAATTGCAGGACTGCAATGTGGAGTACTAACTAATTTGGAAAGGCCAGTTTGGAATCGGAGACCAGAAGACAACACAGGCAGCTTGGCGTTGTTGGGATATGGGTCCGAAAGACTAGCATCTCTTGTGAAGTTTCTTGTGTGCAGCCTTAACTCTTGTATTAGGAGAAGGTAACATGAAAATCTAGCAGCAGAGAGAGACACCTTGATGATAGGCAAAGGTAGACCGAACAGTCACACTCAATAGATTATTAAACTCAACATTACTAAATTAAGAATGCACATAGCCACAGATTAATCTGACTATATTATGTCCTTTATGTCCTATATAGCCATTTTGGGGGGTCAGCATGCAGGACCTACTTTACACCTGGGTAAGTAGCTCCAAAGAGTTCCTAACAAACAATTTGGTTATATTTGGCAATTGTTTACATTATTTTTTCAAAATTATACATGGTTCAAAATGCAAAGAATTGTATTGTCCCCACAGGTTATTTCTTTATGAATACTCAGATGAAGTAGGAAAAGTTTTAATATTTTTGTTTTCTGACAATATATGTATTTAGTATGAAGTTACAATTGACAATATTCGTGAATCAAATATAAAAATCTACCCAAAATGGCTGTTTAACATTTACGGCTTTGTCTATGCTCCAACACAAAAGGGGGAAAACATAACACTAGCAAATTTAGTTTCATACAGGGATACCCTTGTACCTACATTCCATTGATTGTAAGACTACAGCCTTATCAGAAAAGAAAAATGAATAGTTTTGAAAAAGGATTTGAATATTTGCCTTGCTTTATAATTTATCAGCATTTTGATTCTCTTCCATTTCAATTCTGATGAATGAATCTTATGATTTCAACAGTAAAGATTTGCTTGCAGTTATATTTCACTGTCCTTTAAACTAACGTGCATTCATTCCTGTCCTACAGGCAAAAGTCATTTCTGAGTTTCTCAGTCTTTTATAGGGGGAAATTTTGACCTAAATTCTCAGCAACTTTAAAGGCAAAAGATGTCAAGGATTTTTAAACATGTTTTTTTAAATGCAAGTGCAGTAAAAGGTTCTCCAATAAAAATAAATAATTTAAAATTTGTCGTAGATTAAATTATTTTCTTTGAAAGTGGAACCAGTCACATCCCACAAATGCAATCTTCCATTTGACTGTACTGACATTTTAGATACATAGTGACTATATAAATTAAAACAATTTGAGAGTGTATCTGTTTTTCTGTATTATAAAAGTTGGTATCAGAGTCCTCATGTTTCTTCTGAGTCATGCAAAAATTTCTAAAATATATACCTTAAAAGGTATTCTCAGCTGTAGTATCTCTTCCTATGCTGAAAATAAAATAGGTCCCATTGACCTCTTTAGCACCCAGTGTTTCTAACAATCAGTTCGTGTATGCTCCATCATGGCTTTAAAAGTATGGTTTTATTTTAGAAACTCTGGCTTCTTTAATTGCAAAAGTACAGGTTGTACAATTTAGTGCTCAAGTCAGAAATGAATGGTGTCTGTATCTGAGTTAGACCAGAGGAAAAAAAATAATCATTGGAATTCACAGGTGCAGGAGCACAGACTCATGTACACTAAACACTTCAGCTTAGTCTTCTTTTCTTCATTTATATTCAATGAGTCAAGGCTTACTGCAGCTGAGTATCTCAATTATTTTTTTTTTAACTCCCTGCTTTCTAACCATGTAACATACACAGCAGAGATCAGGTCCTTCCCTAATCATATCCTGCCCAATTTTCAGAAAACAAAACGTGAAACTTACAGTGTGAACTACACTGATAGTAAGAGTTGGTGTCACCCAGACTGACAAGGTCCAAGATACGCTAAACCAGAATCATGTACATCAGAAATAAAGCTAATGATGAAAAGCAGAATCAGGCAAAATGCTCAGCACAAGCTGCGAAAATGTCATATTTCTTTTTCTCAGACGTTTACGGCCTGTCACCAATTTGATAAAAAATTAAAAGATGGCATTCCACACCTTATCAAGGAAAGATACCAATTTTTAAGTTCTTAGCTAGTGATAAATTCTGATTTGTTTTTCTGATAAATATTAAGTTCTGTTTCTGCAAATATTTTTGCACACGCATAGACAACATGGAGACCTGTAGATACTATTTTACAGTTTGATTCACCTACTCTTGAGTATTACCATAACAAAATTTTTAACTAGTTAGAGGGATTTGCATAAAAGAACACTCTCCAATATTTAGAAGTAAATAAAACACAGTTAAATCTCATGGGATGAGAATGTTCCCTTTACGTTTCCATCCACTACCTATATTATGCATCTAAATAATTTTTATTTGGTATAAATGGAAAATTAAAAAATTCTTCATATTAATCTATAATGTAAAACATACATTGAAAATTTGCAATATATAGGAACTTACTATTATATACAGTCATGTAAGTGGCCGCACCAGCACATGTAATAATTATATCAGCATTTACTGCAACTACGAATAGGAAAGAATGGCGGGATATTGGCAGTATTTTTTCCCACAGTGTAAAATGGGTTGTTTCAAACACTAAGTTAGGTCTAACATATTTAACATGACATTTTTTAGTAAGTCAAAGTAAGGCTTACACAGAACGAATGCAAACAATTTACATACACGTAGATGTCCCAAATTTCATGTATTCTAGTTAAATCCAATGCATATTAGGCTTTCACTGCTGAGTGACCAGCACTTTGTAATACAGATGGAAGGTCAACTGAAGAATCATGTTGGCTACAGTCTGCTAAACAAGCCAAGATACCTGTAAGCCAGTTTCCTCTTCTGCAAAAAGAAGTGTCAAGTCATTCAGCAACACACAACAGAAAGCAAAGATGGGGGAAAGCTAGAGCTAACCCATATAACGCGTTCTCGTGTGGTGCGTGACGGTGGGTAGTAATGTCAAAGCTCTCCAGCCAGCTAGCGTGTGATAGAGAGAAATGCACTCTTTCGGGTGGAGGGAATCGATCACGTTTGCTCTACACAGTAGAGAACTGTGGCATCTGAACCATTGGAATAAATTGTACCTGGATGTAACCCAGCTTTGGAGCTGGACACAGATGATGGAGAACAGCACTTCATGCTACCCGGAATTCCAGGTTTTGGAAGGCATAGCAGCCTTCTGAACATTTCAGAGATCAATGTTCACCTGACCCAAAACAAAATAATTCAGTTTTTCATCCACTCATTAGAAATTTTCCCTGAAATATCTCTCTACTTACACAAAGCTGACATTTAGATAAAGTAATATTTTTGAAAAGAAAAACATGCTATTTAGCCCTAGTAACAAATAATGAGAAGCATTTAGCGTAGGGAGTACTGCCATCATTTCCAAGATTTTACTCATTCTATACAGATTTTGAAGTCATTCGCAAATGTTTCTGATCCTAAAGTACACCACAGAATAACATGAACTGTTATGCACAAAATAAACAAAACTGAACTGCATGGAGTAAGACATAGCCAAGATGAGAGGTGACACCCAGTCTACTGAATTTACTCTGGGATTTTTTTGCTAATCTTGTGTTTCCAGACAATGTTTTGGCCCTTTTTCATACAAACTGCAGATTGGCAGCTGTGACTCAGCTGTACAAAAACAGCTCTCATATTTTCCTCTCCTGGGGCACTTCTTCTCCAGAAGCAAACTCATTTAATGTCACCTCAGCTGCCACTGGCAAACTCACCAGCAGTGCAGAAGAATCAAGCTGTGATGTGATGAGATCTAGCACTCCCTGAGCACGTCATTTATTTTTGTGATAAAGCACAAAGAGGCTGGACCTACACTCTACTATATATGAAAAGGACATCTAACACCACCTCACCTGGACATAAATTACATTTACTTTTCAAAGAGTAAACCTCTATGCAAAACCTTGCGGTGTGCCATGCATTCTGTGGTGTCAGCTGCATTTCTCAAAGTAAATTTACTTCTTTAAAAGAAATGCCATCAGCAATAATGCTGTATATATACAGGTGGCTCAATATAGACTTTTTTTTTTTAACATTTTCACACAATTTCTAATAAAAGGTCCAATTCTTAGCTGTATGAACAAACCAACCTGCATACCGAGTTGACACAAACACCTCAAACAACTGGGCATTACTTGTGGGCATGTCGCTATTTCTGCTAAAAATATACAAGGCTTTGATGCAAAGGTTTGCAGACATCAGCCAGACTTAGGATATGTGAAAGTCTCCTTAAATAACTGCCTGCTTTCCATAGAGATGGTTTTGGAGGGTTGTTTTAACCTGATACTGCAGACAATTGTGTGCTGTTAGCCTAAAACTACCAGTGCATAATATGGAGCTTGCCCACTGTGTTTCTTAATGCAAAATGACATGGAACATTATTTGCCACATCAGGAAAAGCTGAAACTATGCCCTAAGGCAAAACATCCTGAGTTATAATTATTCAATTATGATGTTTAAGATCATCCACTGTTGTGTGAGCGCTGTGAAAACGAGGCATAATGAAGTGGGTTACACCAGGTCTGACATTTCACCCTTCTTTCTGATCATGCTGACTTTGGGGATTTAACTCAGTTCTCTTGTATAGTTCTGTGTGGCTTATTATTATTTCCATTTTAATATTAAACTAGAAAATGTCTGAATCTGTTATGGAAGTGTTTCATGCTATATTAAAAAAAATATAATCACAATCTATCCAAAGGAAACACACATATACTTAAAATACTTAAAAAAAATTAAAACCTAGGGAGCTAGAGAAATAGAAGAATTATTCATTCATTATTATTGTCAATATAACCAGCACATATTGACCTGTACAAGACTGTCCATTTTCTTATTACAATGCACTACTGTGAATAAGATCACTGGGGAATGCTACCAAGAAAGAGATTATAACCACAAGGATGTTTGTGCAAAACAAAAGCAATAACGAAGAAAGACCAAATGGAAAATGTTTACAAGACTCTTTTCTCAGCTGCCCAGCCATCTTTTCGCTGCTTTAAAATGCATTTAATATTGTATGTAACAGAATTCATAAGTCGCAACACGGCTTTCAGCTAATCACCCTGGCAAGGCAGGTTTTAGGAGGGAGCCATCTCCACCCTGCTGGGGCGAGCCCCCAGCTTTGCAGCCCTTCCTCTGACACTTGGGTGTAGCCACGGGGAGCTCGGGGGGACAGGAGCCATCCCTCCTCTCCCCTCACAAACCCGTGCCATCCCTCCTGTCCTACCTTTCATGCAGATAATAAAGTTGGTTTTCTGCCATGATGCCCCTTCCCTTTCTCTTCAACCTCAGACAGGGCAGATTTGGGATGGTTTTGCTCTTCCCTTCAGAGATAGCAGAACCTGCCCAGGGCAGCCCTTCTTTGCCCTGCTTCCTCAGAGAGCAGTTGTTCTGAGGTTTTGACAGCCGAGGATGGGCGTGAGGAACCTCTTTCTGCACTCCTTCAGACCTCCTCCTCCCTGACGGCCTCCCACGACCACGACACAGGCGGGGGCAGCAGTGGTACAAAGAGACCAAGCTGTCCACGCGGTGGTGGTACGTACGCTACTTGGGTTGGTTCGCCAACTACTCCCTCGATTTAGGAACAGAGACAACAAGAGCAGCATCCTTTGTTTGACCCCACTTGGGAGCTGCCTGTTGGACCATGCTGGCACTCTACTCGGGGAGAAAAAAAAAAAAAAAAAATCAACAAAACAAAACAAGAAGTGGGAGATTTTGTTACCAACATAAGAATGGCTTGACTAGCAAAAAGAGAAAAGCTAGAATTTACCATTCTTCTCCTGCAATTATTGTGAGAAAAAAATAATTATAAAAAAGAATAAATTCATAATAATATTTTCCTCCTCATTTGATAATGCTCAAAGAGGAAATAAATACACTGCAAATATACAGAAGATTTCTGGAATGACAAGCTTTTCCCAGGACCCATACACAGGCCATACATACCACAGCAGTAAATATTGCTCAATGCATACAGATACACACACAGAGCAGTAACTCTCCAAAGAAAATAATATTTTAGAAAATTTAATCTGGTTTCTTCTTAGCTGTGGGGCAGAAATTATGTGGGTTTTAATAGAATGCTGAGATAAATTAAGACTACAATAAATATATGTACAGGTAGATGTCTCTTATTGAAGTAGCACATAAAGTATGAAGCCAAAAAAGGGGCTAAAAAGCAATTTAGCTGAAGAAAAAAGATTTCAGGTATCAATTTACTGCCACAGATATAAGCCTACAACTAGCAAAAGCACAGAACATTTCCTATGCAAATAGGCAAGACAAGCTAGTCCTATTTTCCCTGGACATGTTCAATAAAAGGCAAACATAATATCATGGGATGAGTAAAAATCTAAAAATCTACTCACCGAGTTTTATACTGTAATGTTTTAAAAAACTACAAGCATCTAAAATCTAGCACTTATGGTACAGAGAAACCAACTGGGACATGTTCTTAAATGTGACACGATACTTGCCTCTGACATTATCCTGTGAAACATTTATTCAGGGTCCGCAGCTTTTGATAACAGTTCAGCATAGTGCTGCTGTTCTCCAATTTATTCTTCAAGTTTTTGATCTACCTGCTGATTATCTCTGAGCCAGTGGTTCAGAATCTTAGTTTTTCTATCCTGCATCTTACCATCAGCAAATTCCTTAAAGGAGAGAGGTCTCAGTGGATGATCCCACCTTCTAACAGCATCCTACATGTTTTTAGCAAGACCAAGACTGCTACAGTAACACAACAAATGAAGGCTGTTAGGTCAGAATTCACTGCTTGCAGGGATGGAAAAATGACTTTGGTTTTATATGCAAGCAAGAAATAAGAATCTTCTAATTTCCACCAGTGCTTTTAGCCACAGAATTAAACACAGTGCATGTGTACTTAACGAGGGACTGTGCTACATGGAGTATTACTAGAGAAAAGTGATGCCATCAAATTGAATGTCTCCTTATTTTAGCATGTGTTATGCAAAAGCAGGGGACTGGTTTAAACCCTGACTTTGAGAAAAAGATTAATTTGCATTTGCCTTCACTTTGGGAATGTGCATGAACTCTGCCATGAAGAAGATGTGGATGGCCCCCATGTTAAGGACGAATAAGTTGAAAAGAAGGGAGAAATACTGGAATTACATTCACATCCTGGTGTTGTGTAAAGAACTTAAATGGCAGTAACATGGATGGTGTGTCCTTGTACCATCCATTTTGTGGGACAATCAGTATTTATTTGGAAAGGCTTGCAGACTCTAGAGTAATTTGTGTCAAATGTAGTAATTCTAAAGAAATCAGACCAATAAAGTACAAATAACAATCCAGAGAGGCATTCCTCACTCTCATGATTGTAAATAAAAAAACCTCCATGTGAATATGTGTAAAACTAGCATAAAAATCAGCATTGGGGCCTGCTTATTTTGAAAAGCTAGAGTACTAATACAATGGCAGGCATCAGATAAAAGGAGTAGACTAAGACTCCAGTAATATGTCAGTATTTTTTATTTTGGCAAAGCCAAATGATTGAAATTTCTGTTGATCTCTACTGTATATTATCATTTGTTCTTTTTCATTAGCTTTGCCTCAACAGCAGTAGCAGAATGGGAAGCAATGTGTGAAGGCAAATTTCAAGAAAGAGAAATGCAATACTTCTAATAAAATGAGAGTAACTACCATTTCACTTAACATGTCTGTTAATAGAGGCAAAGACCCTCGTCACGGATGTTGCCTCCATATAATCTATTCACTTTAAAGTTGAATTTAATTGTATTATTATTTTTATATACAGTATATTGCCTAGAAGCCATGAGCCAGGACTTCTCTGCATTAGCTGCTGTGCAAACAAAGGAAAGAGGGGGTTTATGGTCCAGAGAGTTTATATTATAATTTGTTAATTTTTGATGAAGAGTAAAAGATAATCTGAATGAGGCATTCAGGCATTCAAAAACAGAAAGCATTTAGCTGTATAATGCAGCTCCTATTACAATTCTCAGTCTACGTTCAGAAAACACCATTACCAGATACGCTGAACATTGCTATAAACTGACAGTAAAGACGATAAAATTCTCTTTAGGTATAAATGCCTGAACTACTACTAACATCAATGGAATCATGCCTATTTACAAGAGAATTTCAATCCACTATCAAAAAAACGTGGCAGCAGAAAAAAATTACAACCAACCAACCAAAAACCACACACACAAACAACAGACTGTAAATTACTAATATCCATTAAAAGAGTGTTTTTTCCTATAACTGTAAAACTAATTTTACTTCAAAATAAGTAAGTAAATATACTTATTTTACTTCAAAATAAGTAGTAATTACAACTCCTGCTCAATTGCTATTTTCTGGACCCAAAGTCTCACTGAAAGTTCTGGGTTGGTAAAAAAGAGATCTGGTGCTTACTGTAGTTTTCCATCTGTAGTGAACATGGGGGCACTCTAAGAAAAACCTGCTCAGATCTAAGGATGTATGGGTTTATGTCCTCTGAAACTAAAGAAACACAGATAAATGTATTTGATTATTACAAATGAATAAAATACTTTTTTTCCCCATACAACATATGCCCATGTATGCTTACTAAAGATTTAGAACAACTGGAAATGTTTTAAGATGCAAATCAGAACATTTTTTAAGAGTAAAAGTACTGTCGTGTCCCTTTGCCATCCCAAGATCTGTATCTGTTGCCTTTAAAGGACATCTTTAAATGCAAAACACGATAATCTATCCATATGTCAGTAATTTCCTACGTTACTAAGCACATAATCAGGTAAAATACATTGTCACAAGTTCCATACACTGACACACTACTTTTATATAAACTCTTGAAAACACTGAAAACGTAAGGTAGATGTTATTTTACATTAAAACTTAGTAATTGATAGTAGCCATTACCCAACTGTATTTATTATAATGATATAGCTAAACAAGTAATCATCACTATTGAATTTTAAATATAAAACTAGACTTGAAGTCTCTTATAAGTCAATAACCGAATTCCCAAATGAATAACTATCACAGGAAGGAAATCACAACCACTACAGAAACCTTGTGACTAGTGAGACTGTCAAAATTTGAAAATCTGATGAAGTATTTTTGAAACTGAATCTGAGTTTTAAAAGTAACTCCACTATTAAATGAAAACATTGTTGGTCTGGTTCTGCTCCTTCATGGCGAATAGCAATATTTCTTTAAACTGACTAAAATATATTCTCAAGATGAATTGTAAGAGGTACTAAATTGCTTACACGGTCATTATTCCCATTAAGTAATTTCCTTTGAGCAAAAGAGGAAAACATTGTATTTCCAAGAATTACAAAAGTAATAGAAATTTTTAAAACTATGGAAGATTGAATTTGATCTACTACAAAAAATATTATTTTAATAATAAAGCAACCATTCTTTCAGCATGTGCATGCAATAGTTTTGAAATTAATCTTTAAAATTACTTTAAGATTTAATAATTATATGTAAGTGAAAATGAACGTGCAGTGTGCTGTGATAATGCCACCACTGGGTGATATCATCTGAGTCTATTATTCAGCAGAGCAGAGAAATATCAAGAAATAATTGGCCTGAAAACTCTCATTTTAATTGCTCTGCACAGCCCTGGAAAGCAAGTTTGATGCCTCTAATATTAAGGAACATATCTAATTCTGAAAATGAAGCAAAATGGATCAGGCTGGTCATAAAGAAATTGTAAGCACTGAGCCAGGGTATGCTAAACCACCTTCAAAACAAATGGGAACAATTTTACTATACCAAATGACAACAAAAGAAACAGCTCACATAGGCTTGTTTAACATTAAAAGAATATTTAGGCTCAGGAGCTGGATATGGGGAAGTTGTTCAAGGTTGGAATTCAAGACTGGAGTAAATCAGGACAGCCATGAGATCTAGGGGAAGCAACTGGTCGTGAGGAATACCAGAAGAAACTGGAGGCTTTTAGTCTACCCAGAAAATGATCAATATTCTGCCTCCTTCTAAACAACAGGAGTGACTACGGATCACTGAATCTGTTGCTATACATAGATGCATCTTTCCTAGTATCCTGTTCTTTGCCCCAATTCCTCCCATCTCCAATCAACTTTTCACCTTAGAAAACCAGCTACAGTCAAAAGATGCAAAGTCAATTTACATACAAACAGGCTTTATTTTATGTTCTTAAAAACATCCTGTGAACTTTCCAGGATACATTTTTAAGCGTCTCCTTAGTCCAAGCCATGGCAAAAAAAAAAATTCTTTTTTTTTGCAGCTGTAATTTTGTAGGTATCATTACTCCCCACCTCCCCCAGGATCAGACTGATTTAAAAATATACCGCAACCTCACTTCAGAGTGCTCAAGTTTTAGAATTCTTTGCATTAGTTCTACCAAACTTCTTATAAAATGTCTAGTCTGTGGAAAAAAAGTACTTGGCCAATTTTCAGAAGCTTAGTATCTCTGGGGTAATTAAGAGATGTTTAAGTCAATCAGTTCTATAATGGAGAACTAGCATCAATGAGAACTTCAAGAGTGACTCTTGTCTCTTCATTATAAATACCAGATCTGTCTAGAGACATAATTTTATTTCATTATATGTTGTTTGCCATGTCAGAATAAAAGTGTTAGCTGCAAAATAGTAAATGTGGGACTGAGTGATTAATAAATGTGCTTTAGGTTTCACTGTGTGAAAAGTATTGCTGCAATTGTTTTTTCATCTCAGAGTGCCTGTTGTGTGAAAGCTTGTTTTGTGTGTCTAGAACCACTTATACAAAATGCATTTTTAACTACCATAGTTGATCATAAAGGGAAAGAGGGAGAAATAAAAAGATACATTATGCAAACAACCTTGAGATTTCTTTTTCTTAATACAAAAGACACCAATGTTTCTTTGCTCATTCACTGGGTTCTACAGCATGGCATAAAGATGATTTAAGAAACTTAATTTTAGACTGGTAACCATTTTACCTTCTAAATGAAGGGACAGGTATTTTTGAACCCTACTGGATAAAATACATTGGGTTTTGTGCCCTGGAAAAATAAAGGGAAAAGTGGATCCTGCCAGGATGAATAAATTACACTGGCATGAAAAAAGGACAGAACAATGCAGCTGACACCAGATTAACATCTGGGGTTAACTGCCAGAAACAATGCAATGCTTATTAGTATCCGACTGAAAAGCTCATCTTCTGTCCTGGGCCACATTATTCATTTGCTTAAGCCAAACAGGCTCTTCATCAGCTTCTGTCTTGCCTTATGTTCTAATTTCCCTGGAAATGCGTGGTAATGAAGGTCCTTCTAACAGATGTTCCTTTAGACTCATTAACTTCTGAATCTTGTTGTTCATTTTATCCACCAAAAGTTAGTTTATTAGAATAAACAATTATGGGAAAATAGAAAATCACAAAGAGCTTTCATCATGATACTTAACTCCAGATACTGATACTGAGTGGATCTATGCAGATGCTAATAAAGTATGATACTTAGAGATTGTCTTAAGTGATGAGGGAGTTCCCCACGCCTCAAGAGACAAAGATATCCTGTGTGACTTCAAGCAAAACATCAGAAATCATTGCTTAGCAAAGATTCAAACAGCAACTGTCCTGGTTACTGACAATAACTAAAGGCACAAAGCACTTTGATCTTACTTGCCTGAGGGAAAGTTATTTAGTGAGCTAAAATAACAGTATAGGACTGTATAAATAGTACTATAGCAACCAGCTTTGAGGAAAACATTAAAGTCTTGATGATTTCATGAAAAATGTATGAAATAAAGCCCTAACAAGAATGAAACACAACTACTCACAGGATTTACTTCATGATACATAGAACATGATAAATGGCAGGCCTTATTTAATAGAGATGAAATTATTGTAATGTCTCACTTCTGTGGCAGAACAATTAATTTAGATTTAGCTTTTGAATTACTATATGAAATTGTGATACTGAGGGATGGTACACTTTACTTTTTAAAAAAAAAACAAACATCCCTGTAAATGTATGTCACTACTCTTCATAACCATGTACACTCTAAACAGTTCAGTGTTGATAAAAATCCTGACAGTTTTCTAATATTTTAATATAATAAATGAGATTTAAGGAAGTGTAAAACATTTTTCCTAGCATGAAGACTTTGAAAATCGCATTTGTACTTCTATTAAATCTCAGACTAAAAAAATTGTAGATGATCTTATTTGAAGACTGACGGCAATGTGAAGGTAATACCTACGTAAAAACCAGGAAAAACTATCTTTTCCGACTATGTAGTAGATTTTAAAAAGTTATTACTAAAAAAAAAAAAAAAATAGTTTTAAAATGTAACATGCCAAAAGGTGAAATGCAGCAACAAAAGTAATTTGTATATTACTTGAATAATATAATAATGTTACATATTATTATATAATAATATAAATATAAGCTCTTTTAATTAAAATCAACACTAGTTACAGTTTAAAAGTGCTAGTTCTAAAAGCATATACTGTCAACTGGTAATTCTTGGGATTCTGCTTAGTAAAAGACATTGATGAGGTGGGAAGAACAGTGTCAGGATACAGCAACAGAAATAAGCTATAACCTCTGGTGAAACTATTCCATGGACTTTTGAATTGCTTGTCTGAAGTTTTACCTGGAAATACAAAATGAAAGAAAAAAGTCTTTTCAACACAAAATTTTACTAGCCTCCTTTTCTACCATGTGCTTTGGGTTTATTTACCATCTGGAATATCCTCCAACTGTACATACCTAGCAGTTTTCTAGTGTTTTAATATAATAAATGAGTTTTAAGGAAAGCCATCCTTAAGTTCAGGAGAAGCTACCGTACACACTTCCATGCACCAGTGGGACAACAGACTATTAGATTTCCCTCAGAAGCAAATGGAAGTCTGTTGAAAGCAAGAAAATATTTTATACATATTTGATAATCATGACTAAAGGTGAAAAATATGATGCACGCAAATTATCTGTGATGCATTTTGGAGTCATAATCAATTCTGTATGCTTACGTCTTACTAAACAATCAGCTTATGGTTTGATTTACGCATTTACATGAGCTAAGCGTTCTTACCCTGAACAAGGCAGCAGTGTATTATCCTCAATTACTAAGAATCACATGCAGTAGCATTTCTCACTTGAATGAGATAGAAGGATATTGTGGCCCAGTTGCTTTCCTTTGAAATATACGCACTGTTTGTACAAAAAGCCCAAATATTTTACTGTCTCAGTTGATCATCAGATAGCCAGTAAGATCATTTGGTAGAGTTAAGACAAGCAAAACAAATGAGTACTGTGTCCTAGGGCTAACTCCTACTCTCTCAAGAGATCAAGTTCATGGAATTACAAAAATGTTATGCCTGCCAATGACACTGTTGTATGTGAATGGTGCTACTAAGAAAGACTGAAATAACCCATTCTTTCACAACTCCTGCAAAATATCTGACAACTGCATTCACTACCCAAATGCGTATTTGGTTATATACAGCTGTCAAACATTTTTGCAGGAACAGTATCAGGATGACTTATTTTTAAATATTTTGTCCCACCTTCTTTTCGATTGAAATATAACAAGGCATTCAAATTTCATAGTCAAGAACAAAACCTTCAATGGTAAAAAAATCAAACCGACCTCACTTTAAGGACATTCTCATACTGTTTAGTCAATTTCCTTTAAATTAACATACAGTAATTACTTATAGTTATTTTGTCGTAGAATCATTCCAAACAATGCTTTGCCTTTCTTTAGGAATTGAAGGGTGTGTGAACAAAGACCTAGGAAATCAAATTCTCTATAGTATGTGGAAATAAGAGAATCAATTAAGCTTTTACTTAACAACAGTATTCACCAATTCTACATATACGCTTGCTATAACCAATCCCTGATTTTCAAAGAGCTACTGCTGCTCCCATTCTAAAACCCTCATTCACTTCCATGTGCATTATGGACATTCTGCATTTTGCAGTATTGAACCTTCAGGTCCAGCATCCCACTCATGTCTCATGTCATGGTTGTAAATTTTTGAATCTTATTTTTTTTTACCTCAGGGAACATAACTGTCTACCTTTACAACTGAATACTCATACCCACACCATATCCATACTCATACACAATACTTTAGAATACATGAGGAAAATGCAGAAATGAAGTTGTATCCAGAAATGAAGAAGAGGTGTTCAAATACAACCACACAAAATTACTAACATTTGAATCAAAATAATTGGGTTTTGTGATCCAATGAATATACAGAAGATGTTTTTCTTGGCAGTGCTTCTGGACAATTGTTACAAAATGATGACTGTCTGATTAGCAACAGCATTCCTGTCTGATTTCAGGAATATTTTTTTTGTGAGCGAAAACAATGGAAACATACTAGTTGGACTGCAACTCTGAATATAAAATGTCCACAAAATAAAATATTCCTAGCAAGGCACTGTGTTGTAAATGACAGCACTCAGCTAAGGGTAGCACCTTCAAGTACCATTTACAAGCCTCGACTTTGTTTCCTCAACACTAGGTGTCTTACAGACACAGAAGAAAAAAACAAGTCCTGTCTCAAAAAGCTTGCAATATAGGCATAAACCAAAGAAAATAAGTGAATATTGCAGGATCAAAAGTAGGTCAGTTATGGTTGGTAAATGGACAGTAGGTTGGCGGTGTTACCAGAATTGAGTCATGAAGGCATCAAAGTAAAGTGGAGCTGAAAAAGTATCTTTAACGTAGAACAACAGTGTGACGAGGTGTTGCTGAAGAAATTCCTTCTGCTTTTTCTTATGGTAGGATAATTGTAGAGAGTATGAAAACATAATAAATGTACATATATAGGGAATTCTTATTCTAATCAAAATTTCCTGCTTTTTGCTTGAATGTAAGTGCCACTGATCAGTCCCCATTCTTATACATATACAGAATAACAATTTAAACCAGCGAGACTAACTACCACTTAGCATGTGTATTGGTATACAAAATGGAGATGAAAAACAGCTGTCTACATTTTTTCACTTTAGAATCACATTTTATTCTGTGTTATGTATAGGGCAAATGTGTGTGTTAAATTTCATTTTCATGGATAAATGTGTAATATCAGCCATCAGGCTGTTAGCTTCACTGTCTTAAAAAAACAAAAGATACCTCACTGATGTGCCAAAAAAAATGTAGGACTTTGTTAAAAATCAGGCTGTGAAAATGACAGAAACTTCCTTCTGAGCACACTGCCTTTTGTAGCAGTAGGTACCATGTTTGGAAAAATTCCAGAAACTTAGCCCATCTGCATAATTTCTTTTCCTAGTTACAGAGTGCTTAAATAAAAATATACATTCTAGCTTCCAAAACAAAAAGGCAGAGATTTTCTCAACTAGTATCTTGTAGAAATCTTGTAAAGGAATTTCTCCAATGCATGATTTAAATGGAAGTCATTTTAATGACAAAAGCAACCTTACAGATCAGATCAGATATTTTAAGGACTAATTTTGAACTATTTCTGCTATTTGTATAAAACCACAAAGATTTCTGTAATTAATGATTTCTATGCCAAGGGAGAAATGATTTCAGATTGAAGTAATTCTATTTATTAAACAAAGTATTTGTACTGTATTAAGAAAAAAAAAAAAAGCTTTTACTGCAGCTCATATTTTCTTACCGTTTTAAAATTGGCTGGTAAACAGGTGTGGTAGTAATAGGATTAAACTCTGTCTAGTAATTCCTTTTGGCTATCTCTAATCACAGCTAAACTTTGCTCCCTACTCATCTACTCATCATGGGGGCACGCATATTAATCTCTCAGATTAGCTGCATGAGGAGTCTAGGTGTCTAACTTCAGAAAATTAGGAACACACTGTTAGAGGTTGGTATATAATCTGTGATGTCATGTTGCCTGATTTAGGCAGAACCCAAGGTACTACAGTGCTGGCCCTGAGATAACTGCAATCAACACGAAAGATTCTAAGAATAAACCAGAAAAAATAATAGTCATTAACATGAATATAAGTTAAAACATATTTCAAGAAGTATATTATCTCACAGTATGCCATACCAGCAAGTAGTAGCACATTATGTGATGTGTTATAGTGATATTAGGTGCTACCAAGTCCTTTTATCAAACAGTATTCTTAAATGTTTACAAGATAATTTACAAAATTAACTATTAAATAAACACTAAAAAGCATACATATTTGAAAACAAAGTTTAATAATTTTACAAATTAAATCTTTTGTAAATATTTACCTGGATAAAACTAATTGTTGACTAATTCGAAAGAAAATGTTAATGACATCTTTCAAACCAGGTGGCTGAACAGCAAGACCAGTACAGAAATGTAGGTTACTTAAATGAAAGATTTTAATACAAAAGTGTAAATGAAGAAAAATCCATTAGCTCCAAAGAAATAATTTCTGACGTACTTTGCTGCCTGACCTGATAAATCTGTGCTTTGTCAGTTTTCATTCAACAGTTAATATTTGACTACACTAAATTAAATTGCAAGATGATAATGCACTTACAGATCTTCCTACCATTACATTTGTCTATCTTTAAGCTGTATCTTTCATCACAGTGAAAGCAAACAACTATTTGTCTACGGTTCAATCTCTACTTTGTATACATTCTTTATAGTGCCTATTCCTTCCAAAATAGAGTGGGGATCGGAGCAAAACAGATCTTCCCCCTTTCTGACAAATTCCATGACTTGAAGACCCTATGACCCTATAATAAAACAACACCACTCCTGAACATATGGCTACTTCCAATTTTTCTTCAAATATCTGTGTATTATACAAAGCAGGTAGGGATTAGGTGGTAGCTGTTAAAATAAATAGCTCAGCTACTATCTTGTTGCTTTGTTATTTGCCACGTGCATGCATGATGCATTGATATAAACAGGTTTGCAGGAACTGGGAATGAAAGTGATTATCCTCACAGTAACAGGTTTACATGCCACAGAGCACACCCTCAATGCAGTAAAGAACTTGTATTTCTTTAAGTCCATGCAAGTTTAAGTTATATGCATTTTAAGCCTGAAACTTAATGTTCTGTGTTTGATAATATTGTCTTCATCCCATCTTGAAGTGGGATCTGTACTTTAAAAGTAAAATCAAAAAATGAAATGAAAGTCTATTTTTCATAGTGGCAACCAGCCACCTGCAGCACAGGTGGATTATGGAAAAGAAGCACACAAGACACTCCCTGGAAGAAAAAAATAACAACATAATATGACCCAATAATTTGCTCTCATTGCTGACTTTGTAAAATGAGATAAGCAATTTGGCCAAAGCTATGTGTGAACAGGTTTGGGCCTGGTGCTACTGTAACTGAAGTGTGTATTTAGAGATATTCTGCTCATTCAAACAGAATATGCTCTAGAGGAAAAAGGTTGTGATTTCCAGTTGGGAAATGTTTACTCCATGTAACTTCAGAAAATCACTAAAAACAATAGAACAGATTATCTGTATAGTTTTGGATGCTCTTTACTTTCTATGAGGTGTCGGCTAGAACTACAGAATGTAAATCTGGATGCCTCCCACCTATTCTACTGCCAGGGCAAAATGAAAAAAAAACCAACCACCCCACCTTAAAATCTTTATTAAAAAAAATTCTTGTAGTAAAATATAGGACAACAAAGACCCTTCAGAAAAACAAAACAAAACAAAACACAAAACACCTACACAACCAGGTCTGCTACAAACTTTTTCCTGAGGGGATACACACAAAATATTTAAGAAAGAACAGCTTTTATTTTTATTTAAGAAGTAAAGGAAAAGAACTAGCTTTATCTTCATGAGCAGAGAGACAGATTATGATTTATGTCTTAGAAGATCATCATTCTTCCTCTGAGAATGCTCACTCGCCACAACAGAGGTTTAAAGTACAGCCAGTTGGATCAGCAGTCTACAAAGACCTGTGTCGGTAGCAGGACCTTAATCATATAAGACTATTAAGGATCCACTTCGGCCACTGCACTTCTACATCTAGTGTAAAAAGTTTTTGATAACTACCCAAATGCACATCAAAAAACCATTCTTGTCCACCAAGCCTAATAGATCTCAGTGAACAAACTGAACCTTTGGTGAAGCTCCCTACAGATAAGAATGAATCTCACGTTCACAAATGAGCAGTGTCTGTTTTTCCTAGTCAGAGCATTAGCCAGCTCATTGTCATCCAAATCCAGTTGCACATACACTCTGTGAAGGTGGAGACAAAGGAGACCTTTCACTGATAAAGTTTAATGAAAATAAATCACAGAGCCCCAGGTCATCAGCATACTGATGACAGTGAAGTCTACTCTGTGTGCTCCCTTTCCCGATGACATCATATTTCGTGTATGATAGGTTCCATTGGACCCTTGTGAAAAATCAATCTTTGGAGTGGAAAAAAATCTTTCCAAAATTACCTTTAAAATCTCAAAGAGGAACTAAGGATACCTATTTAAAGAAAACAATGTAACCTAGTCTGGACCACCGCCAGGTAACAGGAAGAATAAATATTATGGGTATGTCTAGTGAATGGGTCACTGCTTCAGAACAGCAAGATTTGGAGTCATGACCCTGTTCGTCTAAGGATATCTGATATACAGTCATAGATTATAAAAAAACACAGTGGAAGAGACTTCACATAATACCGTTCTCTGGATTCTCTAAAACCAGATTGCACCTTGAATTGCAGGGCTCAGAAGTTAACATAGGACTCTAATGAAACATTGCCCAAACCAAGCAGAGTGGAAAAAGCACTTCATGCCTTTTACAGATCTTATCTGTCAATACAGAACTTGCTTTCCGCTCCCCCGCCCCAGATTAACTTTTGAATAATGATCAGTTTGATATTCACTACACCCTGGCATCAATATATATTTCTCCAGTTTTCCAAGACTATAATCCTGTTTTGCAATGTAGCTGCTGCCTTTTCCAGCTTTCTTTGACAGTTTCCTGAAGACAATATACTCCATATCTATTAATTCTCCCATATCCACAATATCTCTTAACTCATTACAGGAGGTGAAGAGTTTAATGTGAACATAGGTCCAGTAGGAGTTATGTCTAGAAGGAAGTCAGTACCTAAACACTTTTGAGGACTTTAGTCTTTCCAAATCTCAGTTTTCCATCTATAAACTACACATAGCAGTACTTTGCAATAGTTTTTGAGATTACAACCATTTAATATTATTAAGCGTTCACATAATATAGTAATGGAAATACATTTTAAAATACGTGGGCTTTATAGCCAAGCAATACAGGCAAGAAAAAAAAAATTCCTGACATGAAAATTCCTAAAAACAACCCTTATACTCAACCAAATATAAACAATGCTATATTCAGACCTGAATCAAAGAATCAAGTAAATGTCAGAACATTAGAATATGTTTTGCCATTATTCTTTTACAAAATTCTATAATCCTTGACATTTTTTTAAAAATCAGACACTCATATAAAATGGGAAATTGGTTCCCGAAATAGGGCACAGGAACCCTATCTACTTCCTCCTCATGCTCTTGAGAAGTGCGCAGCCCTTGAAGAGGACGGTAGTTTCCTACTACTCCCTAAACCCACTGAATGGGTACTAGAAGAGACAGTAGCAGCATGAATAAACAGGAAAGCAAACTCAACAGCCTGCATAATAAGTTACAGAACTATCATATATATACATACAAAGGACCATGTGAAATTGAATTAAATCTTAAGAAAACGGATGACAAGGCTAGCTGACAACCAAATGTCATATACTTCATTGCCAGTGATGGGAGATGGAAAGTTTTTGCAGAAGCCCCCATATTGGTGATAAAATTCTGCTTTATGAAGAGAACGTTTGGGGTCTGTAGTAGCTATGGCTACAACTTTTAAAGCATAATGTAAAAGTTTCAGATAAGGATCACACGGTCCAATTATCAACTTCTTTATTTGCAAATTGATCTATTTATGTGATATGTTAAAGATGAGTGAAAAGTATGTATCTTTAGATGTTTAATTACAATACTTGAAGGAATTTTATGTATACTTATATAAAGTGATTATTCATTATTATAGTTATCATCATAAATTTCCTCATAAGTCTTAAAACAAATATAAGTAGCATTAAAAATCCACATAATTCATTTTCAAATTGAGAAGCAAAACTCTTTTTTTATTCATAGCAAATATAATTGTATCGTTCCTCATTCTTGTTTAAATGGAAAACTTATGCTATTCTTTTTTAAAAGGAAATTATTTTTAGAAGTGTCAGTATTTAATGCATGCTGCCAAACCTTTGAAATAATAGTGCAAAAGTATTTCATATATGGTATGATATGATTTTAATCAAGTAACAGCACTTCCATCAGTATTTAAGACTAATCAGAAATCCCTGATACTGAAGACTAGGAAAGGTTTGGAAATTGAATTTACATTTGTTTTAATATTTCTTTATTTTTTCCGTCAGATCTCAGGTTAAATGTAACAGTTTGCCTAAACATTAGAGCAGGGTAATCTTCAAAGTTCATTTCAGTATTACAGATATTGACATAAACCAGTTTGGTTTTCATTAGACACTATCAAAAAAACCCCAAACCCACAGGTGAACTAGATTCAGGGAATGTTGCAATTACAAGCAATTACATAGTTTTCCCAAAGAAAACCTGAGGTCCTTATTCAGCTTGATTAATCCCTACTCTTGTAAATCTCCCAGCGTAGCTCACTGCAATCTCAGGGTTTCAATTTCTATTTGAAAACAAGTAGCTACTATAAAAGAATTTATGCTTTTTGTAAACCACATGACCTGTCACTAAGGAGGGAGAAAAGGTAGAATGACTACCAGGAAATGTGTGGACTAAGTAACTGAAAACTGAAGGTTTGGGGTTTATTTTAATATCATGCTTCACTCTTTGAATTGAATATGACTTTTTCCTAAGTCATCACCATTCAGTCCTGATAGCATTTACGTCACCATATTTCCTACAGACATTTGGAAATACGTTAAGTTCCAGTGTAGCTGTGACAGAAAAACATGTGGAGAGTCTGCAGTAAAAGGACAGGGGAAAGGCTGTGCTGTTCCGTACGTAGTTTACTTAAAGTCAAAGCGCCACACTCACATGACAGAAGTGATACAGGCCAGAGGGAACAAGGGCTGTCAGCAAATAATCATCTTTATTTGACAACTGGAAACTAGATATTGAGCCAAAATGTCACATGACATAGTCATGTTCAAAAGTAACTCAAGTTCTTCAATTTCTGTTTAATTTTCCTCACGTATGGCAGCTAACTACATCAGGCTTATTCATGTTTATGAATTTGCCATAGAACCTTCTTTTAAAAAACATCTATATTTCAAATATTCCAAATAATGCCTCTTATTGTAATTACATTAACATATATCCTGAAACACTGTTTTTAGTTTTTAGGTGTCCAGTGACCATTCTGGTTAAAAGAATACCTGTAGTCATGGAAAATATCAATGCTATATTACTGTCTGAGAAAGAAAGAAGAAACATTTGCGTTAACACAGGATTTTCTGTAGGAAATTCTGGGCTCACTTCTCCCACATGGTCTCTGCATAGAAGGAGGGAGGTTGAGACAACTTCAATTGATTATGTGCTAGAGGTAGCCAGGAACAAAACAGGCCATAAAGAATTGGGGAGTCATTTACAGCTGATTCAGTGTAAGAATGGGAAACAATGGAGGCACTCCATATAGCTTTGGACATCTAAGTCTGAGTTTCTTTTGTATTCTACAGAACAAGGCAAGCTTCTCTACAGGGTGAGTCAAAACACCTGAATCCAGCTCCTGTTCCACATGAACTTCTAGAGGAGCCTCTCAGTCATCACCAACTATAAAGTTATGAGAAAAAAAACCAACCTGAAACCCCCTGCTAATACAATTACCTCCTACTTTCCCAGTTACTTTTTGAAAATTTTTTGGTTTATATTTGGGCTAGTCTGACATTTCCCTAAGACTCTCCTCTTTAAGTCATTCCAATTCATATCTATAATTAAATTATTCTTTGGAGCAAAAAAATGGAACCTAGGATCTCCCCCAGCTGCTGAGGGCACTAGTCCTCACTTCCTGCTATTTGGTCCAATTAATTCTTCCCTGCAGTGAGAAACATCAACAAGACGGGCTCAGTGGGTGTGATGCTCCAGAATGTTCTAACTTAGCATTTGGGGCACTCCTTTTAAGAAATTGAAAGTTTTACTTCCAGCTCTCTGCTCCAGATAAGACAAAGGAATAATTCTAACTGTGATTTCCTATCTTACACATACATGAGTGCCTCAAGAATTAAACAAGGCACATCATTTTCATGAAAGCTCCTCCTCCTCTGGACTGTGAATGGCATTGAAGTCTACAATTCTGATTTTTCATTTCCAACTTTTCTTTGCTTTTATTAAAAGTAGATGCCATGTTAAACTTGGCATTTAATTTCCCCTGATATTTTATAAAAGTGAGGGGAAAAAAAAGGAAAAAAAGGAAAAAAAAATAAATCACTTGGGTTGACCCAAATAAATTTCTTCTCCATTTCCAGGACTGCCAATGAACAACAACAACAAAATTGACAATTTCAGTATTTCACAAAACTGTAGTTAAAAAGGACAGGAAGAATTAATTCATCTGAGTTCTGGCTTTGCAAATACCAACAACATAGATTAAAATGCAACCACAGAACAGTGTGAGCATATTTAATAACACTCACGATTCTGTTTCTCACTCCTGTGGTCATCAGCTTTCATCTCGACCACTGCAGCCCTCTCACTAGCCTTGAGAAATGCAATCCTGGCCCACTTACGTCTATTCACAGCATTTTTAGAGAGATCATTATCTTGTCACCACTTTGATCATATCACCCCTTGCTTAACATCCTTTCACTGGCTCCTCGCTTTCCTTATCATATCAAATACCTTTTACTTGTCTTTAATTTCAAAATCCTTTGCAATTTATTCTCTCCTATCTAGCACTTCTCATATGTTATCATTACGGCTCCTGAATAATTAATGTTGCCTTCTGAAATCAGAAGACCATTTGTACCTTCCCCTACACTCTCCCTTAGGCTACCCAAAAACTTAGGCCATTGTCAGCCTTCCCTTCAGTCCTTAAAATTCAGCTCTGACACTACATGTCCAGAAAACTGAGCTAAACTAGGCCACCGGTGTACTGAGCTGAATGAGTAGTATGGGCTTCCACGCCGTCACAATCTTATCTGACAGACCACGTTCCACTGTGTTTCCACCTGTTCTTTTTTTCACTTCTTAGCTTTCCAGAAACCATTCAGTTTAAAAGCTCTGTTGGACACAAACCAAGTTAATGCTGCAGATTCATATTTAAAAGAATCAAAAGCTGTGAGTATTGACCCCTTGAGAATCCCAGGTACTGGGACTTCATTGACACAGGAACCCCCCAGTCTTTAAATTCCTTTAGTAGCTTATATTCATTGGCATGGTTCAAGAATTGGCAGGAAATGTATGAAGGTTGGTACGCTGCAGTAAGTTAAAACAAAAAATTCAAAACTAGAATGGGTTGTTTATGCAGAGACTGTTTTGAATTTTGTTTTTATTTTACTGTGATATCTGTACCTTAGTTCTGATGAATTCACCATGTGGCACCACGAAGAATAAAAGATTTTATGCAACAATAGTAGAGGACATACAAGCAAGCTGAAACACTTAAAAAATGAAAGCACTTATTTTCTAGTACCTGTAGTCGTACTACAGGGCAGGACTTCCAGTCCACTAAGAAACATTCATTTAAACGCCTTGCAGCCGCAAGTTCCCGTGACAGATCCTGCCCTTTAATAAAATCAAGTTATTCCTTTTAAATGTTATTGGCATTTTATAGGCTGATAAAAAGGAGCAGAGCTCAGAATGTTTATATTGCTCTGAGTCTCCCTGATTGTGTCCCATTCTGATAACCACCTGCCTGACGAAGCTTTGATTGGGTATGCATCTTCTGCAAATAATTCAATAGGAAACAAACATGTTACTGTTGTATTAAAAACAGAATGTGTACTGGGACCTAAGATTATTGGTCAGTGCAGGAATTTTCCAGGCATCTGGTCTGTAGCTCACATTGCATGCAGTGAATTATATCCCAGTAATTGAGAATGATGAATGATTTGACCCTCTTAAATATATAATGAGGGAAAAAACAGCACAGCGAGAGCCAAGATTTAGGCAATTTTAGCCTCCAGGAAAAAACAGTGGTAACCTAACACCACCTACAAATCTCAGCGGGTGCTTTGGTTGGGTAGTATGTCATGTACCTTGGGTAATACATCTTGCATTGTGGGCAAGAAGAAACACTGATATTGATCTTCTACACCATAAAAAACCATACGTAATGTCAAAGAATTTAGCGGTTTACACAACAAGGTTAAAAAAAACACTTAATCTTTTGCTTGGGGATTTTTTTTTCTGCACAGGAATTTTATAAATCCCTATAAAAGGCAGGAGTATTAAAATAAGTGTTACAAAAGACTGCTCAATTACCCCGATACAATTTAATGTCACAATGGCAAGATAATACCTCTTTCTGCGCATACCTCTGTAATACTATGGTGACTTTACGAAAACATAAAGGTAGCGGTATAGCCTGAAGTTAAAAAGCATGATAATTAGTAATTTCATGCTGGCGTTTCACACTGGGATATCCTGCTGCAGTAAAAGACTGT
Organism: Haliaeetus leucocephalus; assembly: GCF_000737465.1. Taxonomy (NCBI): domain Eukaryota; kingdom Metazoa; phylum Chordata; class Aves; order Accipitriformes; family Accipitridae; genus Haliaeetus; species Haliaeetus leucocephalus. Next base: position 3,608,437 of record NW_010972620.1, read on the forward strand.
ACTGGGACCAACCTCCCATTCACACAGATACTGAAGTCAGAAGTCAGCTCACTTCTGTTACGATTTGTCTCTCTTCCCAGCTGGCCACCCCTCCTTCCTGCTGCACCAAGTGGGAACAGCAAAATGCAGAACTTCTTGGAAGACTTTGGAAAAGATGCTGTCTGCAAAGCAGCAGAATGAAGTACACTGATGACAAGATGCCTATGGAACTTGGGAGCATTGGCCTTGATGTATTATTTTGCAACGCTAGATAGAAAGAGGGAAGAGGAGCGAAGGAAGTTCAGATACTGTCTTAAAATTTGTATTTAAAAATACCAGGCAATATCGTTGGGGAAATTTGGTTTGTATAGTGAGGGAGAGAAGTGGAAGGCAGACAAATGATAAATTGATAAAAAGAAGAAAGCTAAAAGTGAAAAGAGTATAAAAATTACTAAGGTGAAATCACCCTGGTAGTTTTGCTGCTTCTTTGTCCTCTTTTGCTTATTTGGGCAACCAGTTGCTAAAAGCAGTTCCTGGTCAGTTTAACCGGTCGTTAAAGAAATTCAGGGCTCTCTTTTGTCTGTAGTTCAGAGACACGCATGCTTAACACTGGAGAAGATGAGCACGTGAACAGTCTGCATTTCTGTTTTGGCACAAGGACGAGATTTAAATATGAATGGGGAGATCTCCTGCAGCTGACAGAAGTGCTCACTCATTCCACCACTGCTGCAGAGATGTTACCACCAGCTCCAGGGTCCCATTTTTCAGAGCAGCAATTCAGATAATGCATATTTATAACGTTTTTACAGCCTAACGAGTTAACAAATCACAAAGCGCTTGAATTACACAGGAAGTAGCAAAAACCAATCGGATACAGCCTTAATTTGGTACATCTGTATTGTGTGATGGGCTCCATTGTATGGACTCCGTCCTGCTCCATGGCAGACAGAGTGTGCATTGAAAACCCTACGTTTGTGCTCTGAAAGACAGCAGCTGCTTCCCATCTTCCATAACATCTGAAGAGAGTTTTACATTCACAGTACTCAAAGCCAAGAACACACTTCTCTGATGCGGGCTGAGGGAGAGAGTATTTCTCCGAGTACCCAGACTATCTGCTGCTCAGGAAAACTACATCTGGCAAACAAAGGAGGATTTGCCAAGGAAGTATGTTGAGCTGGTAAACGCATACTCCAATAGGAAAAGACAACACAAAATTTTACCAATATTTCTAAACGCTGTAATAGATTTGTGAAACTTCATATAGCCCATCCATATTTTCAACACTGGGACCTAATTTCCACAACTAGAAAGATAGTTTTCTTCCAGAGCATTTTCTATTGTGCTAATAAGATCAAAACACAAGAAAACCAGAGAAAGGTCATCTTCTCTAAGACTATTTTTATTCAACAAGCTCTTATTATCCATTGTTATGCTAAGCTTTTTCTTATAATTTCTAATTTGTAGCTGATTTACCTTTTCTTACAGTACATTTTACCTACGTCTCCTGCAGTACACAGCTATTAGTGAGACAAAAATACAAGTCTCGCTTTTCATTTCCTAGATGAGACAATTATTTTCTTTTTCTGATTTTGAACCTTTGTGTCAATACCTTTCTTGTTCATCCATTAACCAATTTACTACACAAACATCTCAATTCTTTCTTCCCAGCTACCCCTGACACATGTATCTGTAAAACATATACAACATCTTCTTCTGTGTTGGTTTTAGGGCTGTAAACTCATCTCCATTTCCCAAAACTCCTTCTTGCAATGATCATAGAAAAATGGTGAAAACAATGTTTTGAAAAGAGAGAGAAGAGATAACAAATATTTGATTTACACTGTTGGAACAAAATTATACATTTGTGTACTATCAGATACGATTTTCCCCCTTATTTCCTCTTCTTTTTTAGAACATGCATGTTTATGTGTTGCTATATAGAACCTGATACTATGGAACTTTCAAAGAACAAGTGGGATACTTATTTATTAGCATAATGCAAAAAATGTTGATGACTGATTAAAACAAAACAGTTATTTTTCTGTAAATGCTGTCTTTACATTCCTGTTCCCAAATCCAGTATCTCCCAGTGTCGAACTTAACCCTCTTAGAAACTAGCACTCCTGAGACATTATTTGTCAAAGCTAGCCACATAATATCCAGATAATATGAGTATTACTGTGCTTTCATCACCTTATTTTGTCTAGCGTAAAGATACCCTATTACAACCACAAAAGCAATATTGTCTAGATATGAGAAAAGTAAGTCAGATGCTAACAAACAAGACCAAACTAAAGCCAAAACAAAATCTAACACCTGGTAATTTACCCATTTGTGCATTTTACCCAGAAGACTTTGTAATTCATAAATGAATGAGAAGCTACAAGAGTTCTCTTTTCTAAAGGCTTTTATGTTAATTGAGTTTGCTCTAAACATTTTCATATATCACATCAAGTATCCGATGAGGTGCCAAAGCACTTTGTTAACAAACTTATTTCCCAGATGTGGCTAAAGCAGGGACAGAAGGCTTGAATGTTCTAACATACCTAACAATTCAATTACAGTTATCTTATGGTGCCATCACATATTTTTCTTCAACAATCAAACAACCTCAGCTGGAAACTCCAAGCAATAACATAAATAAAGGACCATCTGGCAAGAATAATTAAGGAAGGCTGGAAATAAAACATTAATTAGTGCAGTAGTTCAAACGACCTTCAAAGGCCTTATTATGAAATTATATCCAAAACAGATAATCATTTATTTCATGTTACAGTTATATTTAACTAAGCATGAATAAATAATAATATCATTTTAGGATGCTATTACGCTGTTATTGACTCAAACTGATTTTGAAATTGTCTTATTTTTCTATAACAATAAAATTAGAATGGAAAACAACCTACATCGGTTTAGAATGGCAGACTTGGTTTTCCCCTGTTTCACATCAATGAGTCAGATGAATCAAGCTTGCCTCAAAATTTACATACTAGAAAGGAGTAGAATGGTTTGCCAGGACAATATGCATGCAACTAATTGCTTTTAAATCATTTACATTTGTCTTCTCAATTTTGGAAGGAAAAGAATGGAAGTGTAGAATTACTTGCTTTCTGATCTATGAAATGAAATGAAATGCCAAATACTAAGGTTTCTTAAAATCTCTCGTGTACACAAGTACGCATTGTTATCACAAACTCAGGGAAGATACCTTCTCATAGCTTTCAAGATCTTTGCTACTTTTACTGATGAACTTAAGTTAGTTGCAATTAAAAGAAATCAACATATTTGAACATAACCTGCAGATAGGTAATGGTGGTCTCAGACGCCTTCATTATCCTCAAAGCAATAGAATGGGAAAAAGATTCCTTGAAAATGTAATATAACCATTTTTTTCAAAAGGAAACAACGACAACAAAAAAAGCTCAGTAATTCCTGTGTTTCTGTACCTTTTTCAAACTGCATTTTAAATGTATGTATGTATGAATTATTAAAAGAGTTACATCTGTATATTTTCTGGGTTTGTTCATTCAGTTAGGCATTATTGGAAAAATATGCTAAGGCAAAGGATTTTAAAGAGGACTATAATTAAAATACACTAATTATTTTATTTCATTATTGTACAGAATTGCCATCCAGCCAATAAGACTATAGTCTTCATTATTTGGTGGAGTCACCTTCTCCTTATCCCCAGGCTACAGGACATCAAGCAACTGAATGAATTATCTTGGACCACAGCCAACCGCACGTCCTTTAGTTACAAGCCAGACAATGACAAAGCTCCTGAAACTCTCAGACATCATCTGGATAAGCAGGCACAAGGGACAAAATCTTCCTTAGGGAATCTGAGGAACAGATCCGCTTATGAAGAACCATTACTAACAAAAGAACTACAGGAGTCCCCAATGCCACCCAAGGCCGAGGGAAGCTGGATGAAGTTTTGCCGATAAGTTCTTGTTTCCACTATTGACTTGTGGCTAACACAGCATGCTGTTCCACAGGACCAAATGGTGCAAACAGTGAAAGAGCAATTCTAATGGTGGTACTGAAGTAATGAATTTCAGGTTTGCTCTTTTTTCTTTCTTAAAGTCAGTAGCTTACCCCCACAAACCTTATATAGGATCACAGATACGTTGCTGATATGAGAAGATGTTGCATTTTAGACTGAGAAATTATGATGGGTTAAACTAGCATGTGAGTTCACCACTGCACTGACTGTTTAGGAGGTAAATGACTACTAGAACCTGCTGTTATTCTGTCTAAAAAATAATTGAATTATTGCAAAACTTGGGCCCACAGACAGAAATAGCTGGCCCTATGTTACTGGCCAGACTATGTCAGTGGGACTTCAGAGAGACAAATTAACAACAGTGGATGAGTATCTTTGCTGAGAGAAAGTGGAACCTGGACAATATCCATTCATGGGGAAAGGTGCTGAAAGGAAGGAAGAAAGCTCAGCTACAGGGGAAAAAAAAAAAAAAAAACAGGAGAAAGAAGGATCTAAAAAAACGAAGGTCATAGGCAGGCAGTACTTACAATTACTAAGGGACAGAGGGCAGAAATTACTAGGGAACAAAAGAAAGGTGAAAGGCCACGGGGCAGACTCTAATAACTCAAAGATAAAAAAGGAGGAGGTCTGGACTCAATACCACCATAAGCTATAAACCAGTTGCAGGCTAGTGAGCTGGGAACAAACTTGTAATGAGACGGGGAGAACAGATCCGGAAAGTGGAGGTATTTCTCTGTAAGCGAGCCCACCTAGTTAACACAGAGATCTCCCCAGAGTTCTCTGATCACCTTCCTGTGCTAGTTGTAGAAGTGCGTCTCTAGTTAGGATGCTTTAGACACTACGATTCTGCACGAGTAGGGGAAGGCAGATGGTCTGACAGTCTGTGCAACGATCTGAGTGAGTCCAAGTATCAAGATCAAGCAAAGGATAGTGAACAGGAGAGAGACCAGTGCTCTCTTGGTCCTAGTTCCTGGCCTTGCATTTTTAGGTAGATGGCTGCATTGTTGTTTTTTCCATGGGAGAGTAGAAGAAGAGTTAGGTGTATGGTATTCAGGCTCATGACAGAAAAATACTTATTTTCCAACAAAAAGTTGAAGGTACATTAAAAAAAACCAAACCATGCAGGATGGGCCAACACAACCATAAATATTTTGTCATTATTCTCATTGTCTTTAGTCCTTGCATATCCAGATTAGCCTTCCACAGTACTTAATTTCTTAGGAACTGTGTGGGAGTTGAGGCAGTCATATCATCCAATGCCACTAGCTGAGACTGCAATAACAGTCAAGGCTTATGTCCCCCCAGCAGACCCCAAGACTCCTGCAAACAAATGCTTAACTCAAGTGCACTGCATATGCCTCAAATGGAACGGGTGTAGCTGCATTGCATCCCAAATACCCATCGTATCCCCAAAATATCCCAGATTGCTTCAGAGACATGTAACCATTCCTTCTCTTCCACATATTCCAAATACATTACTGAAGCCATCTTGGGGGGGGGGCAAATTCAGACTGCAGAAACACAAAACAAAGGACTGACCTGACAAAGTCTGCTCTGCATCAGGAAGTCTGATGCACTGAATGATGTTACAGAAAGTAATAACAAATCATGCTGCAGCCTCGTGGAGGCCGGGGACTCTCAAAGAATTTGTAAAAGAAGCCCATATTCAAATAGTCTTCTCATTTCAGAGGACAGCCTCAGGCAACAGGAATGCAAAAAGCACCTCCATAATCTGACTCTCACCTACCTGAGGGGAGAGTATGGCATCTGATTGAGACTGGAAATCCATCAGATATTCTGCATGGCCCTAGCTGTTATATACCACTTCTCAAGAAAGAAAACCTCAAAAATAAACTGTAAAGTGGTACTGTGGTACTACTATAGATGCACAAGGCGTGCTTCTGATGAACTGGTGATGGTATTACTTCCATTGTAAATCTTACTAGCTTTTATGAAACGTACAGTAGCATCTGTATGAAATATATTTGTGAGAAGATGAAAAGGGCCTTTTCTGGAAGGTGTTTTGGTACTTTTGTGGCCCTTCTAGTGGAAGAGGTAGAGAAATCCCTTTCTTGGAAGAAATCTTTAAAGGGCAATGCACAGATCCTCTTGAAGCTTCCGACTTTTTCAAAGAGATTTGCCAAAGGCAGAAAAAGAGCCTATCTTATTTTTTAGAAGTGATAGCTTAACAAAACTGTATTTTTTTTTCATGTGAAGTAAGAAGTTGTACAGTGAAAGGTTGCTTTTCAAATCTCTCTGGCCTAAACAAAATAAACAGCTTGGGTATCCATCATTAGCAGGTATAATAGCTCTGCAGGAGATACAGCTTGAAACTTGGAGAGCTATGCTCTCCAATTAAAGCTAAGAAAATGCAGGAAAATAAAACAGAAAAAATATTCCCTTAGGGAACTTTTGTATGAATAACTATTAAAAAAACTTTCATTAATAGTAATCTATATTGTCTGACTCATGGAAAAAAGGGTATCGTCAGAACGACACCTTTGGCCACACGTACCAAGACAATACAGAAAGAGAACCTTAAAATTTCACTGAAGGAGAACTCTTAAGATTTTTCTATCTTTTAGTCTCCAGAGCCACCATTTTACATGTTCAGTCTATACTTCTCTTTCTCTTTCTTTCTACTCAAGGTCAACAGCTTCTGGTTTTCATGATTATTACTGTGATTTACAGGGAAAATGATACCGTCAAACTGCTTTTTTCCTCTGTCACACAATAGAAACTATAGACAATTCTAAGTTCTCTGTGGCACATTTACCTTCATATCTTTAAAACACACATTTATGAAGAGAGAAAATTAAAAAAGAATCTTACTGATATATATATATATAAAAAAAGACTATTAACCCTAGAACTGTATCCAGGGGTTTTTTTATGTTTATAACACAATCCAAAGTTATTAAATTCTGAGCCACATGAAATATTTGGAACAAACATTTTTTAGAAACACATCATTTGGTTATATCTGAAAGAGACAAGCAAAACACATACAAACGAAGACACAATTCTCTGCAAGCAAAATCAAACAAAACTATTATGAGATATGATAATCACTGTGGGTAGAATTATGACCTAACTTCGCAACAAGCAGGAAGTACGTCAGCACAACTAAGGTTCTAGAGGAAAACTTTCAATCACTGATCCCTTGTGAGTCTACACCGTTCCTAGAAGGAGCACACTCCCCACTCTGGAAAGATTGTAAGTCTAGCTTCTCAATGGATGACAAAATAAATCCTCTGTACAGAAGACAGAAAATTTTGCATCTATTGAAATTAAATTAACCCAATAGGAAACAATGGGTTTCTAAAACAGCCACACAGAAGGAAATGCTACACGTAACTAGAAAATTTACAACATATTGTCAATATAATTGTAGTGAATAAGTAATATAAATCAAAAGCATACAACCTCCCCCACAATTCTTACTTTATTCCCTGGAAAATAAACCTCAGGCATCAAAACAAAGCCAATTTTCATCTTCAGTTTGATCACAAAAATGAACTATAACATGTTTAAGTATCCTAGAAATATGTCAATTTACTCTAAAATTTCTCTGCAGTCATCTCTGTATAAGGAAGGCAAAGAGAATGGAGTGGTCTAACATGATACCAATAAAATTAAAACATACATTAATTCATTTTTCTCATGCAAAAGATGATGGTTTGTGAAAATGCTAACATAAGCATTTCACAACACTGATTCAGTTCTGTTAGAAGTATATGAACTAGTAAACCAAATCTTGATGACTGGACCTAAAACATGATATGGCTAAGGATTCCTTAGTATGGGGACAGTAACTCCATTCAGCTTAAGAGTACTCATTTATATAGATTTTCTACATACTATTTGCTTACTAACCAGCAGTCAATTAAAACCATTGCTCCAAGATGATTTCTAGGAGCTACAAAAGTCTGAGTTTAACTTCTAGGACAGTGGAAGTCAATCTAAATCCAAACATGTATCTCTAAGCCTTTGAACCATCCTGTTAATAGGTCACTGCCTAATATGGTTGATTGAATGCAAGCACTGTTACAGGAACTAATGAACTGCTTTTTGTGTTGCATGAAATGGAAAAATCTGTCTAGGTGAAGTCATTCAGAGAACAGCAATGATCATTTGCCAAAGATAATAAAAGTTGATGGTAATTATGGCATACCACGCATCAAAAAATTGGATTTGTTAAATACGCTTTAATAGCTGAATTGTTTCCAAAGAAAGTACAAAGTGGTTTTATGTATAACTTTTTCCTGACAAAACAACTATTAAGCATTTTTCACACTTTCATTTAACATCTATATTTCAAATGTCATTAGCAATGACCTAGTGACAGGAATACACCAAAGCTGGCATTTGTCAGAGCCGACAGTAAATTGGAAAGAAGAAAAGCAGTGTTCTCTCATTGCTGCCCAGATTTAACCTGTGAACTGCAGTGAGTTATTTAACAACCCAGACCTTCTTTTCTTCAGTTGTTAAACTAGAATGATAGTCCTTATTTTTCTGTAGTACTTTGAGATATTTGAATGAAAAGTGAGGCATACAAAATTCTTCTCTTTCTTAATCTCTGTACGATCTTATAACTTACTTGGGAAAAGAGAAGAGGCGCTTTGGTATGAAAAATACATACACAGATGCAGATATAAGCACACATTATACTGTCATTACAAATTATATATGGTACAAGATGAAGTGGTTTATGCCAATTTTTGACACAATTTTTGCCTCTACTGCTTCTGTCAGATTTCCTCAATGTATATCAGCAATGTTCTACTTTTTAAATATTTTTCTCCTTTCCTTCTTACCCCTGCAGAAAGAAAGGACAACCAAAATAGAACCTAAAGGTACTGGGAGTTTTCCCTCTATTTACTAATTAATATTAAAAATGTTGACTTTTTAACTTCTGGAATTAAAAAAAAATGAATCTGTAAATATTTTTATGTTACTTTGATTTTGAGAGATTGATATCCTGACAAATCTCTCAAATGACAAATATTTCAATGTTATTAAATATTTTAATATTCTAAAACTAGACTGCTGCCTCTCTTCTTCAGTAATAAGTCAAATGGAGTTAACAGTAAAGTAACTCACAGGATAACATTATGCAAATATATCAACCTATTCCCAAAACATACTTTTAAAATACCGTAACTGAACTGAAATCATTGTACTCTAAAATAACAAAAGTCATATAATTATCTACTACCCTAGCATAATATTTATTGCTTATGGTGTCACATAATTTCCAGTCTTCCTATGCATTTTTTTTTACTCTGGAAAGACAATGAGGTGAAAATTTTCTTTCTTTCACTCATATCCCAAAGGTCTTAAAATTAAGAAAAAAAAAGAAGTAAATTTGGTGGAACAAAATAAATAAGAAGGAATTGCTCATAATGGAAAATAATATGGTTCTATATTCTATGCACACACAAAATATCAAGATCTTTTTAGTTTGAAAGAGTCATGCATCCACAAATGGTAGAAAAATATTCAAGAGGAAGTAAATATGCAGACCACAGCTAGAACATACTGAGAAATTAAAAAAAAATTAACTCAAGGGCAGATGCTTAAACAGAGTATAGTCCAAAAGCAAATAGCTTGGGCCAGGTCCCTGTTAACTATAAGTATTCTAATTACTGAGACAGATGATGTTTCAAATGAATGTAAGCCACTTTGGCTGGGGTACAATTCCTAAATGTTGTATAATTTTATTATGCCTCTTTACATTTACAACAAACAGTGAGCACTGAGGAAAATTCTACCAGAAGTAATGTAAAGTATTAAGTAATGTAAAGTATTCCTATTGCAAAAACCATAGCATATGCCTTGTGATAGTGTACCTGGAGCACTGTCTCCAGTTTTGGACCAAAAGGCAAGGTTATTCTCCTCTGTATCCCCCCCCTTTTTTTTTTTTTTTTTTCCCCCTTTTCTTTAATAGGTCTGCATTTTCTGGCTAAATAATTTACCAAAATGAGAAACTGCAACAGCTACATTGCTTTCAACAGGTAGATAGTATGGCCTAATTTAGAGGGTCAGCTGAGATGCCAGGTTGTCCCTCATGCAGACATACACTCCAGCACAACTGGTTTTGATCACAGAGGGTAGAGTCTGCTCCTCCTTAATGCCTTGCATTTTTACAAAAGGTCCAGGATTCTTCCTCCTGGTCAGAAACATTATTGTTCTCCATCTCAGTATTGGTCAGTAAAATGTTCCTCACCCGCAGACACCGTATTAACTTAGCTGCTTAGACAATCAAGAAGAACATACCTTCTGCACACCAGGGAAATGCACTCTTCTGCCACAGGCAGGCAGTCACTACAGACTTCACTTATAAATGAATATGTAATACGTTGAATATTGGTCACAACGGTAGAGCTGGCATAACAACGACACGTACGTCCATCTTATAGATGGTCACTAACTTTGCCTTTTCCCAGTGAGACCAGAGTGAAGATAACCATAGATTTCAACAGCAGCAAGAGGGACAGAGAAAGAAACCACTTTCAGGGCTAGCATGTGAAGATGTTACGATCTCATTCTGGAATGTCATCTGTCAGTCCATTAACTTGAATGGAACCCATTCTTGAAGACATGACAATTTCCTGAGATCTCAGAATATCTTGGGTTTAGCCCTTTTTTACCTCTGAGTCCTAACGGCATGCTTGTGTTCAAACTAAACTTCTTAAAAATGCTTTACAAGCCTTTAAGAAGTATTTTTAATAACAGTAAAGTATTCTACATGGAGCTGAAAAAAGGAAAGAAAACAACGATTCAGCAAGAAAAATGAATAGTGGGCAAATTACCAGAAAGTCCACTGCAGGATTTGTAAATGTGTAATTTGGCAAGGTTATTCCTTCTGGCTGAAGGAGCTGATGGGCTCTCTCACATTAATGAATGTACACGGATGGTGTGGTACCTTTCAAAGAATTTTGTACTGACAGAAGCCTGCAAGTCAATAAACCACCCTAAAATTTCAAATTCACTCTTCAGTCTTCATATTATCCCCTTTGTGAAACTTTTCAGAGTGAAGTAGCAGCCAAATTCTTGTCTACCTCATCTCATTTCCTATTGGGATTAAATCACTTTCATTCTTCATGTTGATTTTCAAGTATTGGCCCAAAGTGGGTCCAGCCTTCTTAAAGGTGTATGAGTCTGTATGTATTAAAACAGAGTAACCATATCACAACCTCCACAAATTTGATTCAGGTTTCTTACATTATTTGTCTGTGTCAGAATTTGACATCATCTCTTCTCATAACACATAATCAGCAATTGCTTCATAAACTGGAAATACAAAATATTTCATTAATTTTCTAGAAAAATTACCAAGGACACTAATATGTGTAGTTCATTAAAATGATGGGGATAATCACTGTATGCAAAGGTAAGCAACTCTGTAAATAAAAAATGTAGTTAATTCTAGTATTTTAGTAAGTTATTTTCACAAATGTAAAGTTAAAACAAAATATATTAAAAAGTAAAATCTCAACCATTTTCATGTGAAATATATAAAGCCATGCTCTTATATGGTCTGAGCTTTCATTAACAGTCTCTAGCTGCTTTTTATGAACTTTTTATCTCTCATATATGATCACTCAGTTCTTCTTATTGCAAGGAAATACTTTATATTCCTCGTAATTTCACCAAATTCTAACTGTTAAAGTAAAAATTTTCCACAATTAACACTTTGGTCAAAGTGATTTTTTTTCAAGAGTGCATACATTTCAGATCACATGTATCTTTTTTTTCCCCTAAGAATTAAAAATACACATTTTCTCCCCATATTAGGAACAGTCCGACCATTTTTTAAGGTCAAAGAGGGTCTTGTACTTTAAACGTTTGGAGATAAACTTGAAATTTGGTCAGCAGGATATTAATATTATGACTTTTGCTTTTTTCCTTAGAAAAAAATAAAAATCTGTGATCAGATAATAAAAGACTATTTTAACACAAATATAAAAGACATGAGTTATGCAGGAACTTGACCAACCTACATTCAGGACTTCTTAACTTTGGAATAATGTTCTTTGAAACTTTTGAGGTCTTCCAACATATAGGTCTATATTAAACTCTTGCTTTTTAGCAACTGTGCTTAGCAGTAAAACAATGTTAGAGTGTCATGAGTTCTTCAGGTCATGACGATTCCTCTCTAATTAGATATAATTCTGCCAAACAAAAGAGTAACTACTTCACTTGTTTATTACAAATAGTACTTTCTTTCCTCTTTCACCCAACTTTCTTTCCAGACTGGCGTGACAAAGATTCTCAAATTTGTATACTGGGGTTAATACATAATCTTACAGAAATCTTAATACATATCCCATTGACACTGTTACTATATTGCAGTAAAATTCTATTACTAAGCCATTTTGATTTTCTTCAACTTGTACTAACACTACATGTCACTACGCAGAGTGAAATTTGCACTTTTGGAATGCACGATACTTGGAGAAAATCAAGACCATGGTAGCAGACATTTCCCTCAGATAAGATCGATAGCAAGGATCCTCCAGAGCCCTGGCAGTTTTTTAAAGTGTGTCTATTAGTAGTTGCCAAGAAAAAAACAAAAAGAGCATTCTCTTGCAGAGCAAATTCAATGCAGCTTACAACTTGTTCTCCTGGTGTATGCATAATATTTTGCCCTCCCTCAGCCAGAGCCAGAATCAACACAAATAAAGAGGTAGGGTAACACAGAGAACATGTGATAGCATCTAAAGTTGGAAAGTGGGGAAAAAAAAAAAGTCCCTTAACAGGCTTTCCTGAATACCACATTTTATTATGAATGTAATTATTTATACTCTACAATAACTTTCTGTCACAGACATTCATATGAATGTTTTTGAAGTCATAAATTTATCTGATTTATGCAAAATACATATGCTTGATTTTGATAAGTTAATGAACTCATTCTAACAGCTGAAGAGCTTCTGTCATTTCATTTGACTTTACTGAATCCTAGTGACATTGCTTGAATCCTGTTATGATGAGGAATTAGTTCTGATTTTTTGCTTATTTGTGTTTGCCTGCTATAAAGGCATATAAAAATGAACACTAAAATCTGGTCTCTGCAGTTTACTTCTTTTTTGGAAGTGTATTTTAAATAATTATTTTTAATGCAATGAATTTGATTTTATAACTTCATACTGTAATTCAATTCAAAGATATCCCAAGGTTTCAGAGTGAGTTACAGTACAAGCCGTCATGTCCAACAGTCCCAAAGAGGGTGGACAGAACTAACTCCTCATTGCAGGATGCTTCCTCAGTATCTCCTATTGTGTCAAAGTAAACTCACATGATTAGTCTGTCTAGTGCGCTATAGATAGTTAAATCCATTCAATTCTGAGTCTTAAACTTCATTCTGACAAACATCAATGCCAACACATTAAATCGTTTTGTGTCCACTGTTAGCACTAAGAAGCAGCAATTTCTTTTTTACAGTGCATTGGTAAAATACTAATGATAATGAGTCAGATCCTCTTCGGTGTAAACAATAGATGCCTTTCTGCTAACCTAGAATCCTGCAGATTTTTGACTTGGAGAGCATTTTCATTACCGGATGCTTGTTAATGCTGGCAGATTTAGAAATAGGATGATGTGATGAAACAGCTGTTTTCATGATTAACAGAAATCAAATTACATATAGTAATTACATATGTTGGTCTACAAAGGGACACTTGTGAAGAAATTTGTGAGTGTTAATTCACACAAAATAAGTCACTCTTATGGCAGACATCCTATGTCAATTATGGTAAATCCAAAATGCTGTGTAGCTTCTCAAAGCATCTTACCCAGGTCACCATGAAACAGTGCAGTAGAGAACATTTCATCAAATCAGCTATTTAGAAATCTGTGTTTCTAAAATTTAGTCAACATTGGTTCCAGGGGAATACTTTTTTAATGCTCAAGAGATACTCTAGCTGAAGTTCATTATCTTTTATGCTTGCTTCCCACACTATTCCATGAAGGACTAACCACTACATAAATACTTCATGGTGAACTAATTTTCAGCCATTTTTTATCAAAACCATCTAAGAGTTTGATCCTAAGGCAGCCTAAATTACAAAAAAAAAAAAAAAAAGAAATTCACAATATTACATACATTTCCTGTGTGAAAAAGTCTTTAGGAATATACAGTTTCATTACCACTTACATGGGTTAGAGTTATTAAGTTGCTTTACTGTTTGGAAAAAAAAAAAAAAAAAATCGCAAAAACAACCAACACAAACCCCAACCTTTTGAGAAACAATTTTTTTTTTTTTTCCCTATGATGCTTTCAACCTTTCTTTATTTGGGTTAACTTAAATGGAATGGTCAGGTCCAAATATAATGCTTATAAATATCAGCTGAAGACCTATAGGACTAGTGCTATTATATAGCACTTCAGTACCCTAAGTGTATCAAGAAAAAGCTTTACTCTGGTGTAAAATTATTTCCAGAAAGGGCAAAATGATCATGTGAGGCTGAGTGGTGTCACTTACACATCCTCCTGACTTCTGAAAACATAACAAAGAGGCACTGAAGTCCACTTAGCCTTTTAGGAAGGAAACCTTAATTTAACTATTGTCAAAGACACTGGTTTACAGCTTTGGAGAAAGAGAAACGTACCTTCTAAGAGAAAAACATTGTATGAGACACACGGAAGATGTGTATCTGGCCCTTGCTCTTCAGGATGTGTACACAATAAAGAGAAATCACCTTGGGCTGAAATCACTATCACTCTCTGTGTACTCCATACATGCCTGATCACGGACAATGAAGAATAAAATCTTACACTGACTAAGTTTGTTATAAGCATGTCAGTGATCCCAACCGCCTTCTTCATCTGCCATGTCCACTTTCAATGGTGCTTTAGGAAGATTATTTCTTGTGATGGCACAGTGCAATGCAAGAGACGTATCTCAAGTTAAAAATTAGACTACCACAACCCTTGTAATATATGTGGTACCATATTTCCTTAACTACACTGCAGTGGCTTTGACCAATTAAAGTGTACACCATATAGGGTTCATACAGATTCCCCTCACACAAGTCATGAACTATCAGACTACCAGAACTATCATGAACTCTTAAAGTGTAAAATGATCTAGTCTTTTTATGTTTAACCTGCTTATTACCTCAAATTCTGTGGTGACTGCAGAAAGCACAGAAGCTAGCTTGAAAGCAAGATAAATGAAATATCTTCATTTCTTTGTGCCCAGCTCATCTCATTTACTTGTAAGCAAATGAAGGCAAAGCAAGAATCATAGATTTTTGTTCAGTTACTGTACAATCTTTTCAGATGAACAACCACCACCGTGCCCAACATCTTCACAGACATGTATGCCATTGCACAAATACCTTATGGATGTAACTGTCCCGCTGCCAAACTTCTCATTGGTATATGCAAGGCTGGTCAGTGCCAACATAGTTAAAGAAAAGTCTCCCCTCAGCACAACGACCAACTGCTGCCCAGGATCATCTTGAGGATTTACTAAGTTGGATGGAGTAACCAAATAATGAGAAATCAAAGGCTGCAGACATATAACTTTTTCCAGACGTGGTGACAAACACCCAGTCAATTGTCACCCTCTTTGGCAAAGATAATTAGCCCCAGATTAGCTTAAATTATTTAAAGGGTGCATCTTTGCTAGCCCAGATAATTTTGACTGAAATGGCCTAGGTGAGCCCTGGCAATTCATTCAGCACAGCTGACAGCATGATAACCTTCAGCAGAAGGCAGTGATGAGCAGCTGGGGTTAGAAACAGGATTATAACCTTTTCCACTGGCACAGCTGGGTGAGGAAGAACAGATACATTTACACCTGAAAGACAGACCATCATACTTGAATGAAAAATCAATACTGTGTGCATTCCTGGTCTGGACATCTAATGGTCAGTCAGCCACTCATTCTGTGCATTCGTGAAATAAGATCACAAATACATCCTAAACTTTTCTCTGTTACACCTTCCAGGTGTATCTACAGCGTCAACCAGCATTTCAATTAATCCATGAATTCTTGCATGTCTTAAAAGTCAAGCACATAATGTATGTACCTGAGAGAAATTTTGGTATTGGTAAATAACATTTATTTTGCTTCCTTCAACAAAGACATGAAATATAAGTTTTCAACCATGCAGCATTGAGTGTAGATCACTATAATTAAGAACTATATATTAGAAACAAAATTATTTTTGTGATCTCTTATTAGTTCTCTTTCTTGTGTTACTCAGTTTATATTAGTCTGCTTATTTAACAACTCAATCTCATGGACAATTAAACAATACTCACAGAGGTATACGAATGTCCAACCCAATCAGTTCCACCTTATTAAACTCTTCTTTCATCTGTTTTTTTCATCCTGAATCACACAGTCAATACAGTCTCCTCAATAGGGCTATACCTCTGAATACATTTCAGAAATAAAATCTCAAACTTGATAGATTTGATTATCAGATTAACTGCATTTGGTCTTTCAAATGTAAAACAAAATTTGTAGAATTTTTTCTGAGAACTTCCACAGTCTTTCCTTATTTCATTTCTGCAGTGATTTAAAAATTGCAGCACTAGAGATCTTGAAATCGTTGCTGTCACTTCGGATGCTATCAGAGTTTACGGTAAGATACAAACTCACAGTCTTCCTAGCATCAGCTACAATGACAAAGTTATTTACTGCACTTTATGGAGGCACTAATCTTGTTTTCCCTATTCCTACTGAAAACTGGTGGCATTCACTATCTTCCCAACCACCATGGCATGACATGCAAGTCAGTTTGAAAACTGTGTCATAATAGCTCGACAGTAACATAAACATTGATTCTTTCCAAAGGTAACAGCAGACAGAGACTAGAGAAAACAACTTTTGCTTTCCATCAGAAAAGCAATAATTTCTTTCAGGTTTTGTCAGTTCTATGGCAGACACAGACACTGTCTTATTATATATTTATTTTGGCATACTACACTTCTTTTCTGAATTAAGAATTTCAGAATAAACTACATATACATCTGAGAATGTTATTTCAAATGAAATACCTTTGGCTGTCACGAAAAAAAAAAAAAAATTAACCCAAGAAGCTTTAAAGCTACTTTCTCTCTTCATTGCGAGTAAAGGGTTGCTTGTTTAAATTAAAATAATAACTATACCTAATCTTCTGATGTTCCTTATTTTGGGGAGAATCACCTGAATTTCTAGAATAAGAACCACTCAGCAAAGTGGTGAATTAAGTTCCTTATAACTTATCCTACACTCCTCTTGTTTTGTACAGTAGATGAGTGATCTGAAATTTGTCAAAAGAAAGGGATAACTCTCATATTTTGTTACAGCAGCATACATCAGTGACAGGTCATGCCTCTTTGTAGTAGAGACCTTTAAGTGATACTAAATGAAACTATTATATACATACCATATTTCAAGTGACTGCCAACATTAATGCATTGTTTCAGTAATAACCATGAATCTACTGTGACATATTTGGGCTATTTCTTCGTGCGGTTATAATAAACTTTTGTCCGAGCGCATTTAAGTCTGTAGCACTCATTATCCTTGTTGTGTGACCTAGAAGGGTCCTTGGCAATCAAAATTCTGACATAGAAGTTCACAGTTCAAATCTGCCTTTCAAGTTGTCCCTTGAGACTACTTGTACTGATCCCAAGTCTTTTTTGACAGCTGCGTTGAGGTTTCCTGATTATAAATTCCCATCTTCTAATCTTTTCACTGGAAAGGGCAGCTGCAAGTAACGGCAAGTTAATTGAAGCATATGACACAGATTCTAATAAATGCTTTAAAAGATTTGCAATCTATGCTTAAAAAAACCAATTTGGTGGCAATAATTTCAGTGTAAATCTCCAAGTGCTCAAGAGGTCTAAGTTTTTCCTAAACACTGCAGAGAGAGAAAAAATTAAAGTACATTTTATGGGATATAGGTCTCAGTAATTGTCATTGCATGGCAGGGTTTTATGCTACACCAGTGAAAATGAAATTTTTCCACACACAACCTGGCAGCCAATACATAGTTCACTCACGAAAGGAGATTGAGTCAAACTAATGACAATCTACTGTTAATATATTCCAATATTTTCCTTAGCTATACAACTGCAGAAGTTTGTGATGTTTAAAGCAGAATAGGTTATAATGTGGTACAATAAGGCAGAATAACAGAAAGAAACTTACGTCTATTGACTATAAGCATAATGGAAGACACACAAACTAAATGTAGTTATTTGGCACTTACAATTATTTTCAAGTAAGCTATGACAACTGTACTACAGACCTGTCAGCCATTGTCCTACCTCACGATGAGACACATCAGACCTCATAAACTAAGAAAAAGCAAGAATAGATCAGTATATGCATAAAAGAAGAATGACGCGTACTTTCGAAGAAGGTGACATTCTAATGCCTACGTAAGGACCAAACCAATGGCCCACCAAGGAGCTATTATGATGATCCAGTCTGACTTGATCCGTAACATACTTTAAAGAATTGCCCCCAATAGTTTATGCATCAGCTGTACAACATTTATTTAGTGGTAGAGAATCCCTGAAACCATTGAGAAGTTCTATTTCTCTTTATAGGATCTTGTTATACCATCTCCTGCTATATTAAAGAACTCGCCTTAAAGCTGGTAATTTTCTCCCTAAAGAGGAGGTAAACTCTAATCAGATCGCCTCTTAACCGTCATTCTGCTAACTGCATTGAGATCTTCAGTCTCTGTCCGTATAAGCATTTTTTCAAACCTCAAACAAATTCTCGTCTCTCTTCTGTTGATCCCTTTACAATTACCCAGCCAGAGATATTTCAGATAAATATTTAAGGAAAGGAGCAAACATGGTAAATAGATTAATGGATTATTATAAAAGTGATTTTTAAACTCATATATGCTATTGATTATTGTCTAAGCGATTGTAAGCTTTACTGTAGGACTTCAGGTTTCAGGCCTAATATTACACACCTTCAGTTCCTACCCGTAGAGCTCTTCAGGGTTTTCCGTTTTAATGTCAAATAGCAAAATACATAATGGACATCGGGTTGCTTTTCAATAAGCAAGAAAAATGCTGAGGATAAGGGTAAAGTTTTCAGGGCTTAAAGCTGTTTAGTTCTTCAGCAAAATTTATACCTTAAACTAATCTTTGTAATCTCTGTAACATACTTTTAAGTTATTCAGAAACCTCTGATGTCAACATCAATTGATGTGTAGGTGAACTAACTTACATTACAACCAAAAGCAAAAATACACCAAAATCAGTCAATCTTACTACCTTTTCAGGTCTCAGTAGGCATCATGCTTCCTTCTGTGACATAAGCAAGAAATATATACTAGATTTTTCCTTCAAATCTGTGAAGGGAGCCTTTGTTGGAAGCTGAAGTCCTGATCTCCTATACATCATTGCCCTGGAGGTTAAAGTGATATAAGAGGAGCCAAAACCTGTAGCAAGTAAGGGCACATTTCGTTGTTCTTGTCCCATGTGAGTGCCCAGAAAACAAACTGACCAAGCAAGTTGCTGACTTTATGAGTCTCAAGTAGACTCTTTTTAAACTAGCATATGTACTACACTATACATCATGTTTCAGTCTGGCCCCACTTCTCCTCCTCTTTTATACTCAGTACAGTTTAAAAAAACCCAACAACATACAAGAAAAAAACCCTACCCCAAAACAGAGCAAGAAAATATGATGTCTTCCTCTCAAATCTTGCAATACAAGACAAAAGACAGATGATGAATAAAGTCATCAGGAGAGTCACAACCCCTCACTGCCCCAAGAAATGCTCTGGAGTTTAACACTTGTAAGCAAGAAGGATGCAGAGTAGATGACCGTCTACTCAGAGGACGTCATCCACCTCAGCCCCAGTGGCACCATAGTGTCTGTGCTGTACTGATTCATTTGCAGGTTTGGAAAGATGCTACCCAGGAGTTTGGTGAATGCTGCTTTATTAGGAGTCACAATCCGGTGAGATGATTTCAGCAAATCTTGTCAAAGATGTATACTCTCAGAAAATACACAAAGCTTTGTCGTCCTTATTGTGATTTAAAGATGGTTTTCATAACAATTTTCTCTCAGATTTTCAAAACTACTTTCTACCTGAAACTGTTTTGTGTAAAGGATTTTTTCTACTGTATGATTTAAACAGCATTTTTTAAAAAAATAAAATGTTTCTCAAGTTTGCAGAGCTCTAGGTCTTTAATAGAAAATTGTAATATTTGTATGTATTTATTTAGATTAAAAAAATAACTAAAAAGAAGCCTTTCTAAGGATCTAAACATCTCAATATGCCATTAATAATGCAATTAGTCGTACCTCCTTTACAGCCCTATGATTTCAAGGGAACAGTGTAGAAGAAAAAAAAGGTTTCAGGACAACAGTGCAGTAAGAGAACATCTGTAAATTAGCAAGTATTTTTATTGGATAATTAGCAACTGGAAAAGTAGCACATGCAAATATTCTAATGGAATAACTCGCACTAGCATGTGTTTAAATGTCATTCACAAAATAAGCCAAGAGCACCTGAGGTGTTAAAGCCCTAAAATTGCATATTTTAGCAAAACAGAAGAATAAGTCTAATGAGTTAGGTGTATATTATTCTTAGATGCTTATAATAATCCCTTAGCTAGCAAGTTTTAATTTTTTTCAAGGTGTTATAAAAATTACCAGAATGAGTATTAGTCAGAGGTACCCCTTCAGTTATATCTTCAAATACCAGCAGGACTAATCCTCAGGTAAAATAGCAAAAGCTTAATGCTATCGTATTTAATTTCAAAGGATTTGAACAAAGAAATAATTTCAGATGATTAAATCAGTTCATTTTGAAAGAGAAAATGTAGGGGAAAATTGCCCTTTTTATAAAAGTTTGTTGTATTTCTCATAAATACCCAGGAATATTTCCATAAAATTATAGACATAGTAAAGAAATTGGCCCTGCATTCTAGACCTCAACAATTAATAAGTGAGTTGTTGAGCACTACAGATGAGTTCCTTTGTACTGACCTTGAACAAGGAGTCATTGTGAAGTATCATCACTGCATTTATACCGTTAGTAGTGTAGGAAGACTAT
The DNA here is from genome assembly GCF_000737465.1 of Haliaeetus leucocephalus. NCBI lineage: Eukaryota > Metazoa > Chordata > Aves > Accipitriformes > Accipitridae > Haliaeetus > Haliaeetus leucocephalus. Next base: position 3,629,462 of record NW_010972620.1, read on the forward strand.
GTCCCTCACACTTCATCATGCATCACTGAACTGTAACAAACTCTGACAGGTATAGAGCGTATCTCTAAATATTATGACACTCTGCTAGTGACAGCTGGAAAAGAAAAGCTGGACACAATCACAGTTCTTACATTTACTGGAAAAGATGAGCTGCCATCCATAGCAACCATATTTCAGGAAACACTAACTAACAAATTTTAAATATTTTTAAATGTCTCATTTCCTGACATTTTAAAACACGGAAAAGCATCAGTTACATAGCAGAGGCTTTTCCTGTCAGCAATTAGTCTTTGTGCTTTACGTATAGCATTGTCACAGAAACCACTGCTACAAGACCAACCCAAACCCTAAAAATATACACCATTCAATAACCTTGCTCAATTATAAAACAACTCGTGGCAAAGGTCATTTGCCAAAGCAATAATATTTGCATAATAATTGCATATGAGGAATCAAGCTTGGAATGTCACGAAAGTATTCCAAGACTACACTTTCTGCAAATTGAGTTTCTCATTAACCATAAGTATTTCTAAAGTAATTTAATTAAATATTCATTTTAAAATCAGAAAATTACATTCAAGTGCTGCACCTTATATAGATGAGAAGTACACAAGGAGGACTGCATCTTCCCACCAGCTAAAGCTTAAATTCCTTTTTAATTATTTTGATGAGTGTGCATTTAATTCAAAGCATATAGTGCTGCAAATTCAAGCACCCAGTTCAAATATATATGCTTTGAGGTATACAGCTACCTACTCCTCTGTAGCTTAACAGAAGGACCGTTCAGCCTTGGTACCCAAAGAAATACTTTAATCTGTAGCCAAAACAGCACGAAAATCTTAGACGTTATAACTTTCCTTACAGCCAACCAGCTATGTGTTATATATATGCGTTGAACGCAACATTCTCTTAAAAGCTGCTTGTTTTCTTGCATGGCAAAATGTAGAGCATTTCCTTCATATATAAGAATGTTTTCTTCTTAAAGGGATTATAAAACCACAATTTTATCCAGGAAACAAAAGTCTTAATGCAGCTATGCTATATGATATGAAATACTCCCAGGAATAAAAGAGCACTCTGGAACAAACCAAATTTTTAATCATTACAAAGTGAGAAATGAGCACTCAAAAGGCTTCTATTTATGCTTTTTTAAAAAAAATAAAAACCTTTGTGCATGTATGTAGATACACTTAGAAACACTTTATTCAGAAGTGATAGTAATTATGGGTATGTTGCTGCTTTCATTTTTGCAGCATCAGAAACAGCTTGGTTGTTTAATATTAACAATTATTTAATTAAAAATTATTAAACCTATTACTAGACTTATTGCTTTTAACTATTTTGATTAAAAAAGCTTAATCTCAGGGAGCATGTCTGTGACTACAACTATTTCTGTTCCATCTTACCTAAAATGTTTTCCTGTAATTTACAGCTATATTATACTAAGCATTTTGCCAAAATGTTACATTTGGTGCTTACTTCAAGTTTATTTTACACAGAACTTTCTCTAAAAAAATTCTTTTGGGATACCTTTCCTTATATTTTGTGAAATGTTTTGGAAAAAAAAAAAATATAACTCCTTCAGTTGTTCCTTTGATTGTTATGTATATAAAAGGAGATACATTTCCTGAATGTTCTAATTCAACTTTTTGGCTCTCTCTTTACTTAGAGAAGTTGAAGCTAAAGACTTCAAACTCAAATCTGACTTACTGACCTTGCCAAGAACAGCAGAACATCTCACCTTTGAAGAAAATCAGTTCGATTTCCACCAGAATATGTTGACAGTACATTTCATACTACTTGGAGTATGTGGCACTTTTACTTATATCTATTTAAAATGCTGATCTGGTTGCAGGGAAAGAAAAAATGGGACGGTTCATTTGATGTCTTTGGCAAAAAGGATGTCTTAAGGGATATTTATTAGTAACTGAACTGATTATCCTGAACATGCATTTAAGTTCATCTGATTTTTCCCTCCTTTTCCCTTTTTTCCACTAAGCCTTCCTTACTCCTTGGCAAATTAAGTGGGGATGGAAGTAATAATAAAGTAACAGAGAGACAAATAAATCAAATATACAGTAGAGGCAGCTGACAAAGTCAATACTGAATCTTTTCCAAGACCTTTCCTTTTCTTTAAGATGGTAATGCTAAACTTAAAATTCCTAACAACACAGGGTTTTCAAAAGTGGTCATGATCCATCAACTTGAACAAATAGAGGTAGCTTAAAGTGAAAAAGAAGTGAAGAGTAGAACACTAAAAGAGCAGAGAAGGATAGGAGGAGGTAAAAACGTATAGCACAGAGACCATACAAGGAAACGGCAAAGTTCACTAAATAGCACTCAGATCTTTACTTAAACTTTCTCACCGTCTATGGCATTTCGCCTACGACATTAGCGTCACACCTCTGCCTTCGTCTGTAAAACAGTCTGATACCTACCTACTGCTGTAAGGTGCTTTGAATCTTATGGCTTAAAAGTTCCTAAAGAAACGTTAATTACTGAGTCAACAAGAGATGATGAACTATATACCAGACGGTTAAACGCCCTGATTTTCAATTGCTTCTTTATATGGATTAAAGACTAAATGAGGAAGATACAAACTTGTTGAGTGAATTCATAATAATTCAACAAACAGCAGTAGAACATCAATGAAGTTGAATTTTTTTCAGACTCCATATGCTAAATCTGTGTGCTCGGCTGCTTGGTCTATAACAACGTTTTTAGCAATTAGATGGCCACATTCTCTTTAAGCAGATGGAACAGAGCTTAATGATACTTGAAACTGCCATATTAAAGGCATTTTTACGGTGACCACTTTTTTTTCTTCACTTAGTGCAGTGGAAAATGGAGTTTGACAGAGATGACAGGTGATCCGAGGTTCATTTGAAAGCTGCAGTTAGTATTGTGTGTTCTTGGTTTTTACTTCTGAGTGCTTCTTCCAGACAAGAGGTCTTCAGAGAGGAAGAAGATTCTGGGTCCTAAATGAGTTTAGAATTCTTTTATGGCAAAGACAAATATAAGATAGCTTTATTTTCTTCTGAGATGTCACAAAAATCCAACATCTTAATTTAAATTGTTTATACTTAGAAATACTTAGTAGTAGCTTTCTGATAATTTCCTTATTTCAGTTTTCAGCTTTTACATCCAATAAAGATGTAATACTAACTTTTAAAGTATATTTCTTGCATTTTGGGGTTGTATTTCACTCAAAGTAGGGGGAAAAAAAGAACAAGATTTTTCTTTTGTTTAAGTCTGACCATATATGTATTAGAAATATTTGACTACCACACTTAAAATTCACATCACTGTGTACTGAATCTTTCTAAAAGGCAAGATCTGTATGACATTAAAGCTACGCTTGATACTACCCCTATAGTTAATGGTCTGTTAGATACTCTTTTATGTCCCTATTTCAGAGGTTTATAACTTCAGGACAAAATTCTTCGCAATCTGAAACTAAGCATATAGGATAGCAGTTCAGAAAGAATTTTATTAGCCACATACTCAAACCTTCTATAAAACAGATTTTAAATAAAGACTTTTTTGTGCTCTTAGCTAAAAGCAAAGATTAAAAAGAATTTTGTTGGCATCTATCTATAACAATTTTTTCACAGTAAAATTATTTTTATATAAAAAATGACTGCAGAATAAAAAAGAAACATAATATTTTCACTACAAAGAACTCAGTATGTATTGATCTTTATTATAACTATTTAATTGTTACAGCAGTGGTGAAAACTACAAAACGGAACTACAGTTTATGTCTCAATTTCTAACTCAAAAGAGGCACGGATATCAAGTTCAAGATTTTTTACTGTAGGTCCAATTGTGAATAAATATCTTGGATGGAAGTGTTGCAGAACTTTCTACAGGAGCTGAGCAGAAAGGAGTTGGCCAAGCAAAAAGAGAGAGGGGAACATATAAATTAAGCACCATTAGCGTTTTGGTCAAATACAGTAGTTTGGTTTTGAAGCTAATCCCCCATCATCCCCTCTTTCTGTCTTTGGCTAGGTTCACAGAGAAGTTTTGGTGCACTAAACTTATTTTGGAGGAAACCAAACAAGAAACTGTTCCACTCTGTTTCATGTGTGCACCATAAATGCTACAATCCCAATAGGTCTGCGGGCGTCCTGAGCTATGTATGAGACGTCCTTTGGAAAACTGAACCGTACACAGGCTAGGAATGCGCAGGACAGGAAAGCAGACTAAATCTGGTTGGAAATCTCCTGAAGTCCATACAGAGGATATGTAGGAAATTCAGCTGCTTCTACTGGGGTACCCCAGGGTGCTGAATCACTTTCTAACATAGACATAGCCTGTAATACTCAGCCTTGCCAAAAAAGGTTCTTTAACAGACAATGCATTTGCATGCTACAACCTAGATATGCAATTTGTATGCTTTGAGAGCTCCCGGCTGTTACACTAAGTTGGTTGCTGCGCCAACCATAGCGTTGAGCGTTGTGTCTTCTGCCCTCCTCTGAGCAGTTCAGCTGCCTGGGCTCAAGGTCAGCTCTGATGCGGGGCAGCTGTGTGACCTGGGACCAGGCCTGGAAGAGAGCTGCGCCAGCCTGGGGCATCTGCCCCTCTCTTGGGAGCTGCACGTAAGCCCAGGATCTGGTCCTTCCTGAGCTAGGCTGTGGGTAGACCTGTGCCTTGCAGAGCCTGACCTTGCCCTACTGGCTTGGCTTCAGGGCCTGACCCTCGTCACCGCAGGCTTGTCTGGCACTCCCTGGGTGGCGGCTGAGCCCGACGGCGGTCACCAGCCCTACTCGGGTCCTCTTGTGCCGGTACGGGTACCACAGACGTCATCCTCAGCTCCCAGCTCATCTCCCCCTGCGGGGCAGCCCACTCCTGGTGCTGCTCCCTGATACCTCAACAGATTTACTATTTCAAAATGAAAAGACACCTCAGCTTGAGAATAATACTAATTTAATCTGTATTACTCAGACTTCAATAAACTTTCCTCATTAAGCTGGTAATCCTAAAACATGAAAGCAAATACCTAACCAGAGCTACTGAAAACAATGGAATTGCCCACGTTAGTAATGTTATATATGCTTACATGTGTCTGCACGACCAAGAAATATTCTTAGGGCAAATTGCAAAACTTTTCTACAACATAAACTGAATTTCTATTTACACCAGTAGAATGTATATTGTTACATTAATACAGTATTGCTAGTTCTTGCTAAAAGAAAAAATATGTTAATCTTCCCAAAGAAATATTAAAAAAAAACTTAATTTGATCACCACCATTGAATCAATATATGAAGCATTTCTCGGTATGCTGATTTTACCACATGGATGCAAATGTCTCAAAAGCACTCTAACTTCCTGCAAGATGAAACAATTCATTGTTACAAAATAGGTAATTTGACCCAAATGATTGTAAACCTCAATGTCATGCTGGAAAGTGTAATTTTTTTTAATGTGTCTGTGTCGTGGTTTAACCCCAGCCAGCAACTAAGCACCACGCAGCCGCTCACTCACTTCCCCCCCATCCAGTGGGATGGGGGAGAAAATCAGGAAAAGAAGTAAAACTCCTGGGTTGAGATAAGAACGGTTTAATAGAACAGAAAAGAAGAAACTAATAATGATAATGATAACACTAATAAAATGACAACAGTAGTAATAAAAGGATTGAAATGTACAAATGATGCACAGGGCAATTTCTCCCCCCCCGCCGACCGACACCCAGCCAGTCCCCAAGCGGCGATTCCCTGCCCCCCCACTTCCCAGTTCCTAAACTAGATGGGACGTCCCATGGTATGGAATACACTGTTGGCCAGTTTGCGTCAGGTGCCCTGGCTGGGCATGAGAAGCTGAAAAATCCTTGACTATAGTCTAAACACTACTGAGCAACAACTGAAAACATCAGTGTTATCAACATTCTTCTCATACTGAACTCAAAACATAGCACTGTACCAGCTACTAGGAAGACAGTTAACTCTATCCCAGCTGAAACCAGGACAGTCTGAAATAAGAAATATTTATGAAACATCCTGATCTTTTGAGTCACGTAATGCAAGTGTGCACATTAATGACATTTATAGAGTTCAACCTACATAATCAGCTAGTTGAGGTATCCATTGTTATCATCATTATTTCAAAGAGTGTTTATTTTAACTGGATGGAATTTAGCACTCCCTAAGGTGATAGAGTGGGCACAGGCTGGTCTTCTGAACCTAAGTTTCAGTGGGACACAAGGATTTCTTTTTTTGCTTTGTTGCAGAATGATGAGTCTAAAATACATTTGTCAATATTTTGTTGAATTGAAGCCTGAGAGTGCTCCAAGCCTCTACTAAACATTTTTTCACCACAGACACAGAACAACATCTCTGGAAAGAATAACAGCAGCTATTAGTGTCATCCCTGTGGCCTGGAAGACTGGAGTCCTCCAGTGGGAGGACAGGAGTTCTCCTCTTAGCATTGCCACCGACTGGTATTGATTACTCTGTCCACTAAGAGCCCTTCATATTGAAGAGATCTCATTTCTCTTACCTTACAAAACAGAAAGTTTTGGTTGTACAGTGTTCACTTCTGGCAATGCTAGCATTAAAACCTCAATTTCCAGTACAGCAGGTCCAAGTTTCATTCACTTAGCCACTCAGAAGAAACATTCCTCATTTATGAAATTGTACTTAAGGCACTTGGAGCACAGTACAGATACTTCCCTTTTGTACTAGTCACAGTCTTCCTACATGATGCAAGGAAGAACATATTAATGTATAGGCAAAAGAAAAAAAAAACAAAACAGGTTGTTCAGTTAAATGTGAGTTTAGGAAGTCCCCAAGATGCTGATTTAGCAATTATTTTTTGTGCATGTTGTTAATTTTCAGCTGACAAACAGCATTGAAACTTGGAGTGACAAACATTTGCAAAGCAGTATTTCTTTGTGTAGGTTTAATGGGTATCTAAAGCTTTGCTTTGACATCTTTTGGACACCTGAGCCCCACTTCAGGAAAATGAAATGAATCGTGTATCCATTCAGACCTCAGCATAATCTGTTAATGTTTTAACTATGCTACTGTACAAAGCTTCCCTTCTTTCCTTTTCACTTCATTCCATCCCTCTAGCTTGTCCTTCTTCACACAAAAAAAACCAACTAAGCTATAGTTCTTTTCTTACCCTCACAAAGATTTTTAAATACTTCCTTGTCAATAAACATATTGTTATGCTCAACTGAACATTGCTTTCAAGTACTTTCAAAGAAGTAGAAAGCACATTTGGAAACTATGAAATTATCCATCTCAATAGATACAATACATATCTGAATGGTTTTGGGTACAACACAAAGGTTTTGGATTCAAGTGTCTTTATTCCTGTACCATAAAGTCCCACCATTCTTAGGCACAGATACAAAACCTCTTGCTCGCAGTTCCCAGAGAAACAGAAGGGGAAGCAGGAGAGAGGAAAGATACGCTAATACTTTTTTTTTTTTTCCAGTTCTTCCATAGCCCCTATAGCTTCATCACCCTTAAGCCTTCCTCAAATCCACAGGCCTTCTAAAATCTCTACACCTCCACCCTATAAGGCCCCTCACATAACCCTTGGCTCCACTCTATACGCCTAATACCTCCCCGGATAACTCCTTCTCCTCCCTCCCGTGTTCCCTACCACTTTAGCTGGGCAAACAGCACGTACTGGAGCCAGTGTGCGGTTGTGTTCTGTGGTGGTGTTGGGGTTACGCTGATGGTTTGGGTAATACATGTCCCCTAACTGGGCGGCTGGTTAGGTTAGAGAACAGCTAAATGGTAAGCTCTCTTGGCTTTGCTCTCACAAATCTGGGCTTCCTTCTTCTAAACAGTTGTCAGTTTTCACAAGACTTGGTAGAAATTGAGGACTTTCGGACATTGTATCTAAGCAATCCAGTTGCAGTTGGTCACTGGGTTCAGAAATTATTACTGATAGTCAGCAGACAGAGTATTTGCACAAGTGTATTTTTCAGGCCACTAAGCCTAAATGTGATATTGGAAGCTGTGGAACTGTTTTAAAGGAAGGAAAATGAGCATGGTTATGAATTGTGGTGGTTTTCAATATTGTGACAATGAAACTAAGTGCCAGCTTTCTCTCTTTGTATTGCACTCAAAACTGCTCAGCTGAGAAGTGAACTTAGCAGTGGATGGCAAGCTGCTGTAATAGAAGCCTCACACTGTGCAAAAACTGTTGTTACTTTTTTGATGTTTCAGTTGTCTATCCAAATAAAATCATCCGGTGCAAATGCTCATGAGGAAGCATATGGTATGTAAATAAATAGCAGGAGGCTTATGCTAAACAAACTTCTACCTTCTCTCTTCCAACCTTTCTTTCTTCCTTTCCAAGTTGACCTTAAACATAGTTGGAAGGAAAAACTGTTTCTCAACTACGTGCTTATACATGATAAGAAACAGTAAGGCCTAGTCCAGCGAGGTCAAGATCTCCATTGTTTTCACAAGTGATAGTTAACATAAATAATACTTCCAGCCTCCTCAGCTCTATATATCTTTCCCTAGGATGCAGATGACAGTAATGTGTTTAATTAAATGAGGAGAGACAAAAAAGGCATATGGCACTGCAGGATTACGAGATCTCTCAGAGGGTCCTTTCTTTGCTGTGTCCTCCTGATTGCTAGCAGTCAGGGAAAAATTTAGTCTTAGTGGATTCTTTCTCATCTATCCACCTGAGTGACAGCCAGGAAACTGTACAGGGCTGTCAGGCTCTCTTAACACTTTTCGGTCAGCTGAAGGAGAACAAAGAGCTAAAACAGAGTTTCACCTCCTCTTCTGTGATCATTCTTCACTGCACAAAGACCATAAGTGATCCCAGTTCAGCAAAGCACATCCATACCTTTATTTGCATGCTTAAGTTCTAATAAAGCCCATGTGTGGACTAGAGTTACTGAGAGAGGTAATTCCTGTCCTTCATATGCCATGAAGTATTAGTGCTGAAGCAAGCTCAGCAGTGATATGGCTGGGAGTTCAATGATTCAGAGAGAGCCAAGATCTGTATTCGACTGCCTACTATACTGTACCTTTGAGGGAATTTGTTCTATTACCATTTACTTTAGGCAGTATGGTGGTTGTAATACATGTCAGCTGGAGGTACCTTAAAAAAGCGATGCCTCACATTTCATATACAATATTGCTGCACGTTCAAAAGCTTTACACGTTTGAAAGTAAAACATCATCTTCTGCATTATCTCAACACCAAATCAGAGCAGGGTGAGAACTACGTTGTGTCACTCTAAGGATGTGGAGGTCAACGTCAAATTAGCCTCTTGCTGCCCTGCCCTTTAAAAAGGGGAGGAGAAAGACTCTGTGCTGGGATGGAGAGCTGGAGGTGTCCACAGAGAGTCAAAGCTTACTGTCACTGGGGCAGAGTCTGGTACCAAATCTACTGATGGTTGCCTCACATACCCTCACCGCTCATTTGGCAGCGGGTACTCTCAGGCGTCCCAAGGCTCTGAACAGGTACAATAAGCAGCAGGAATTCTGCCATGCAGCTGATTGTTAGCTCAGATGTAGACGTCCATGTTAAAGATGTTTAAAGTCAATTTCTAAAAATTCTTTAGCTTACTGAATCTTAAATATTTAACTTTGGAGACCACAGTTTAAAATGAGCCTTTCTTATCAAGAACTTGCTTGTGCCAAATAGTCCTATTAATACATGTTGACTAGCCCATTAGATTAATTTTTAATCTAATTTTTTTTGCTTTTCTCAGTGTTCATCCTTTTCTATAAGCCTAAAGGGACACATACAGACAAAAAACCCAAACAAACAAAAAAACCCCTCAGAAATAAAAACCACTAACACATCAGATCACATGTGATTTCATTAGACTTAGTTTACAAATGAAGATGGGTAAATCACCTAGGCAACCATTACAGAATAGTTGGAAAGAACAATTGAGGGTATAGCTCATCCAAGTAATACAGACATACCTCAGTTAGCTTTGAAGCTAATAACCAAGTTTTTCACAATGCTATAGGTCAGCAGTATGGAAATTAAGTGAGTCGAAATAGCTAGCTGGTATTGAGGTAAATATTTTGGTAGCTATCCATAACGAACATCACAAGGTAGCAGCTCTGTGGTTTGAAGACTTGGATTAGCTCATCTAACTTAGCATACCAAAACCACCTTGCCCAGGATTTGATAATGAAAGAGACACAGATAAGGCCATAACAACATTCTGCACTAAGAAAGATTTCATTCCCATTTTCTAACTTACTAATAACTTGGAGTGTCAGAACTAGAAAAATGGTAGGTTATATCTAAGGATATAACCTCAGGACAGGAATAATAATAATAAAAAGTCCAACAGTTTAATGAACTACTAACTCATGCTGGAGGATTCCTTTTTACATGAAACAATAAGAAAATGTGATCTTCGCTGGCCACAGAGCACAGTGCTCAATCACGTCATTGCACTTCCTCCTCTGAGCCACCTGGGGATGCACACATGCATTCAAGCTTCCAAAACTCAGACAGGTCTTCATCCACTCAAGCATCTCAATACAAGCAATACACTTCAAGATAACTGTGTTCTACATTAATTATGTGAATTAGAAATCTATCACTAAATTGTTGAAATCATTTAATGTATGAGAAACAAGATGAATCAGCTCACAGAAAATGTGAATCATAAATGTCACCTCTGGAAAAACACTGACTAATCTAATGTTTCTACTCAAGCCAGAAAAGATCCTGCTTAGGTTTACATCTTGGTGATTCATTTTGTGGAAGGAAAAATAATTGATTCTGCTCTTTCACAGAAATGCAGTATGTGCAGTGTCATCAGTACGTCAACAATTTACATTTGTTTTACTGCACAAAGGAGTTTCAAATCAATTTCAAAGGCTGTCCATTTGAAAAGCAGCCAGCTGGCTTTTCAGAACTTTGAATGTGGTTGCCTTTATGTTACCAAGCAATTAGATAGACAACTGAATGTAAAGGGAATTTACAGTAGTTAATTAGCAAATGTCATTGTCCCGCTAAGCAAAAACTATTTCCACATAGTTGGATACCGCTCCTCTTAACAGACCCTCTTCATGATGCTTCTTTCATAAAAAGTCTGCATATTTCTGTACCCTTTTGACATATTTGTTTGTTGAAAATCTGGCTTTCAGGTGGCTATGTAAATGTGTCACGACAGGCAACATAAGCAACAAAATGCTTATTTTCTTTCAAATGCTGTAATAAGGCATTTGCTAAAGCCTGGCAAAAGATTCAGAGACATGTTTTATTCTGCAAGACATGCTTATGGCACAGTGCAACTTCATGGAAAGAAAACAATTCAGTCTCAAATCGGTAGAGCCATGTCAGCATGGGGCCACACCAAAACTAACGAGATGTTTTGCTTACTGCAGCTGTCTGATCTCCAGCTTTCATGATGACTTGTTTACTGCCAGCTCTGAATAGTGCAGAACAGGTTTTTTTCTCTTTTTTTTTTTTTTTTTTCCCCCTTCTTGGAAAATCCCAAGTGGGTGAGGATGCTGCCAGGAAGCAAGCAGGCACACGATATGAAGGAAAGAAAGACAGTCCTAAGGTCTGCTAGAATATCTCTGTTCTTGCTGCTCTTCATTCATTGTAACTGACCCAGGCTTTGACCACCAGGTGCATCAAACAGCAGCGATATGTCTGACGGCTATTCCAGGCTGGCTTTGAATCCCTTGGAGGTTCTATCTTCAGTCACTTATGTGCCCATACATTTTTCAACAAGACAAACAGCATGTTGGATCTCAATCAGAATAATATAGAGAAACTTGAAGAAAGTATAGGTTTTTAAACCTGCCCTTGCACTTATTTTTCATCTTGTGCATAGCATTTGGCTTGCACTGTCTCCTATTCTTCTCTGAGTTCCACTCTCCCTCCCATAGCCCAAGGACAAATAGCACCTTCATTCTAGTCAAGACAGGAACAGATTTTTGCAATTGCTTTGTCCCTGACACCATATTTGAAAACCCATTCACCTGCACAGAAGACTTCATTTTCTAAAGGCAAGAGTACTACAAGGGGCCAGGTTTCTGGCCTAATCTGAAATTTGAATACCTGAGTTCAAGCTTTACATCAGTAGGCCTGGCATGTGGCTTTGTGATACTGAGACTGAAGTGCTGCTATGGCTAACAGGGATGTGGAACTACTTACAAGTCTATTTTACCAGCTGTCTCTTCATAGGAGACAAGTTTTATTGCTTGGATATGCTGATATTTGTATATAAAAACCTCAGTGATGAAGTCAATAAAAGCTGTGCTTTGCAGATCATGGCTAAAAAAAAAAATAAATCATAAAGTGAGCCACAAAGGTGTAAACTTGATCTCACTTGCTATCTGTTATGGAGACAGCACCTCATCTCAAAATCTGGCTTATCTGGATTTTCAGTTTGGTTGCTTCTGAAGACCCTTTGGAAGTCTCATATAAATGCAGAACGGAGCAAGTTTTTCCTAATACATAAAGCTCACTTGAGAAGAGTGAGGGCAATACTGCGCCATACTCTAGGATGTTGGTGTTGGTTGTAGTACGTATAGTCATATTATGTACAGTCAATATGTATAGGCATTCGGCCTCTTCTTAGACCTGCCAGAGTAGCTGTGATGAGATGGGATACTGCATTCACCAGTTTCTAAAGCTGTTCTCAGATGGACTACCAGGCAGCTGCTATCTCAAAAATCTGTACTCACAATTTGCTGCTTTTCATGGTTCACGAGCAGTGGAACACAGCAGCTATGGCAGAAGACTTCACCATACAACTAATAAAGCAGTTTACTTCTTGACTGTTGAAGACCAAATTGATAGGGAGGGTTACACACTGCAGAGTTACTAGTTGAGAACTAACTTCTCAAGAAAGTTGATGAACATGAATGTTTTCTATCTCGGTCCTGAAAAAGATGTCCAATGTCATGTTAAACCACGTTCACGTAAAACAGGAATGTATGTCAGACTCTTCACTCATCTGTCCTTCCTAGACTTCAAAAACTATCTGAGAGTCAGAACTGAAGCAATTTTTCTGAGGCGGATCTCACATTGACTGTTAGATGTTATTGTGCTCCTTTTTTTGTTACTATTTTTAATGCTGTTTCCAACACTCATGTATAATTTTTTACCTTATTTCCCTCTATACTTTCTCTTGTATTATCTAACTAGCTTGCTTCTTCCTTCATGTTTCTTTAAAGGCACAAGACCTAAGATTTGAACTTTCACAGTCTGGCCAAATGACAAAAGAGGAACCGAGTCAACAGTAATAATAAAAACAGGGCAAAACCCCAGGAGGCTTCCAAGGTATTCAAGATTTCAAATTGTATTCAAAGGAATACAATTAAATGTAATCAGATTAAACTAATGCAAAATTAATTTTATATTATGCAGTATAAATATTATTAATAACTGTTATCAAGTTTTTGCTGTAATATGAATATGCAATATAGAAACCTTCTCGCATATGAACTTTTTATAAAAATTGGGGTTAGTAAGCTTTATTATTCTTCCCTTTGTATCTGAAGACCATGAAATTTTAAATAATGTAAGCAAATTATTTGTCATTTTTCTAGAAAAAAGTGGAAAGATAATGAGAAATCAGTAGTTGAGCACCCAGACAATTTTATCTACAGTAGAAAAATGCACATGTGGGCACACACACATCCATACACACATGTTTACACAAGTGGCTTGGAAAATGGCATGCCCTATGTAAAGCAACTGTGTCAGTGAAGCCTTGCTTAGGTTCTAGATACTACAGTTCACATTCATGACTGCTATATTTACTACTAAAAGTAAGTATATGCAAGCTGGTAAGAACACAAAGTGACAAAAAAGGAATGTTAAAAATACTAGTTACCGATATGCTTACTGACCTAGGATTATTTAAAAAATCAAGTTATTAAATGAATGGGTGTTTCCAAGATGTATTAAAAATACAAAATTTCCAACTCCTGTGAGGTGATACGTGACATGTACTAGCCCTGAATTTAAAGGTGAGGTATAAACTGCAAAAGTTAAAATTAAGGAAAAAAGAAAATCAGATTTGTCCAAAACAAAATTTTGTTTGGCTCCCTTAAAAATATTTTGATGCATAATATATTACAGATTTTTAATCCATCGAAAGTGACAAAGGCACTAATGCTTTTAACAGTTTTTCAGCAAGACTGCTTCAAAAAACATAAAGGAGCACATTGTGTTTGATCTTAGAAGCTGAAGAAATTTCAGAAGAATTGATTTTTTTATATTTGCAGTAATCTAGTCATTTTTAATGTTTCACCATCAATAAATTAGCCAACGTATAAAATCAATCTTTAATTCCATGAAAGGAAAGGAATTCTTTGCTGCTTGCATAATTGCTGTAGAAACAGTGGCTATCCTATGAGCACTACTGAGATTGTAGGAATATAGCATGTACTGCAACAAAGAAAATGTTGTCAAAAATGGATCATTTCCATTCTTTCATTAGCACAGTGTTACTAAGCTATGACATCATTTTGCATTATACACAGAGTTGTTAGGAGAATAATATGTTAAAAATAAAAAACCATAAGCATAGAGAATGAAGAATTCAAACTGAGGAGAAATAGCAAATTTCGGCATGAAAATAGGCAAAGCCTCAGAGATCTAGCATTAGAATAGTGAGACAGAGGGAAAACACAGAGTGAAAGTACAGGCCTGATTGAGATCATGATAAGCACCGAGTGACTCTGATGATACAAGCTTGTTTAACACAAAGAACAGAAGTGCAATTCATATGCCTGAATAAGCCAGCTAATCTTGTTAGGATATGCATTCATGTAAAATTAGTCTCTGCATCTCCGTCTGAAAGAAGCACTTAGACCTTTTTAATTTTTATAGCCTATGGCAGTAAATGATTGTAATCATTTAACAATCAGACTCTTTGCAATTCAGATCTGTTCTTAAGGCTGCTGCAGTCCACACTTCCAACCCAACAATGGTCAAACTGAACTCATTTGTTTTGACTCCCTATGTGCTATGTTTCGCATTATTGGAATACATTTCTCTGTTAAATCTTCCTGACAGACATCTAACACACACGCTGTGTCAGCTACAATTCTGTCCATCGCATAAAAAAGCCTGATAAACTGTGGCAACACAGAAAGCCTGCTGCCTGAAGTCGCAACATGATCACATAATTATTGACCATGTTCTCTTGACCTTTCTATTGCTAGTTCAGGGCCTTGTCTTATGATTATTCCATGATTCAGTTATAAAAGACTTCAGTACAAATTACACATTTTAAATAAAAACATTTATTCAAGAGCAGAGCGTGTCACAGTAACTTAAAATAAAATCTGACTGGGGAATCTAAGTGTTTATTATCACAGTAGCTATGCTGCTGGGCTTTTGTAGATTATCTGGCCCATGAGATTTCAGCAGTGGGATGGGAAAAAAGTAAGTAGCTGATTAAGCAAAATCTGCCTTCAGCTTTCAGAGAAACTTAAAACTAACTGTAGTGAAACAAAGTAAAACCTTGCAAATTTTTATTAAACTAGGTTACTTTGCATGCTTGCAAGATTTGAAGTAAATTATACTCGCCATTAGAACAGAGAATATTTCCTAACAGGAATAAAACAAATTATAAATAGAAATCTGTATTACTCCAAGTAATTACTCCAAAATTACACTTTTATATACTCACTGTGGATACTAAGATACAGATAATTAGGATATGGAGGTTAATGTTGCTATTAATTTAAAGGAGCAGGTTAATACAACGTAAATTCTCACTAATGTTTCAAAAGGAAAAAAATTTCTAAACTGATATAAAAACTCTTTATTAAAAAAACAAACAGAGTGCCAGACAGGTGTCTCTCATAACATTGACCCCAGTGGAAACCCAGGACAATCTACATCCACAGAAGTCGAAAGGATTCCTCAGTGAATCAGTGAAAGAGGTCGATATTCCAACACAACAGAAAGATACGAATTGTTCATCGAATATCTACACTCCCTTTGTCTTCACCCACTGTACTGAACCATGCTTCTTTATCCTCTACACCACTTGCGTAGGCAGACATGAAACATCTTTGTCAACCTGTGCGATATCACTCAACTATTATCTTAAAGATCTGGTCAGAGAGAAGTAACACAAACTTAATCTCCCTCAAATCCAAATGAACCACCACAGCTACATTTTCCACATGCAACAGTTCCATTTGGTGGTTGTCTTCGGTCTGCTCTTGAACTTTTGTCTCTTTTCCTCTGTTTGTTGAGGAAAATTTTAACAAATGTAAAATTGCTGCAGTGAGAGAGGAAGAGAGAATAAAACTGAAGCTCCAAACATTTAGGAAAACCTGACTGCATAGCAAATGGATGTATGATCAATAACAGAGAGAGAGAAACACATTATACAAACACATTGAGAAATATCCCAGATGTCAGCAACACTAAGCCTCAGACATCAGATAACAAATGCAAGAGTACACTCATGCTTTGATGTTCCGCTCTACTTTGGGCTGAAGGTTGTTACTATTCTCTTTTTAGTAAATAATATTTGCTAATACAAATTTGAATAGTGTGGTTTTTCCTACGGTATTTTGCTACTGACACAGAAAGTTAGCTAAGTTAAAATTGGATGTTTCCTCACGAGTATTTATTCCTGAAGGTAAAATTGAGTTGGATGTGGCATAATTTTATATTTACATACCTCATATTACAAAAATATATATTATTTACAAGGCTTGTATTTAATTTTAGATATCTCTTTCAAAATTTTGCTTGTGTAGGTTATAATGTGTTTTAGCTAGAAAAGACAATGAATCTATAGAATCATCATTATAATGTTTTATGGAAGCAAAATTCAATAGACCATAGAGTCAAAAAAGTTTCATAGAAAAGGCAAAGCTGTTAAATCAGATAACTATCGAAAAAGAACAGATGAAATTAATGACAAGCACTGTACAATATTTTGATAACAGAGCCCGATGAATTTACATAGCAACTTAAATGTTTCCAAAATATATTATGCCAGTTTAGTCAGCAGTTTGATTTAATTCCAGATTCCTTCTGATCTTTCAGAGAAAAAAGGGATGTCCCAGATGAATAAGCAAAAGGATGTCCTAGAACCTTGATGTATGCAAGGAAATCACAGCAGCAGGAAGTTAAACTATCTGTGATGGTTTTGATGCTGACAATGCCTTTCAGCAAAGGACTATCAAGACCACCAAGGAAATGCAGGCTAAACCCAATCCACAGCATTTGGAGCCCCAAATTAAACCAGATTATAATGTCTCTATTATGATGAGATGAAATTTTTATCATGCATTTCCACTAAAAGCAGATTAAGAATTTTTGTTTATACTAATGGAAAGTACCTCAGTTAAAAGACAAAAGATTCTATCCCATTCCAAGTCCTCTCTACTTATTGCAAGTGAAAAACGTATAAACACTTAAGTCACTGCCATGCATGTTGTGAGACGGACTTTAAAAATCTCTAAGCAAAGTCTGGTTTTCCACTTTCAGGAATACTTCTTCTACCAATAGCCACAATATCCTGTATGATTAAGGTCCTGCTACTTGGACAGAAGAAAAGATGTAACACATAAATTACATTAAAGCAGAACTAATGAAGCTTTGATTCCTTTTGATTTGTAGGTTTTGTCCCCTGACTCTTCACCTTCCTTGACTTATAAGGATATCAGATTCTCTAGGGTGCTCTTTGTCAGTCCTGCTGTGCTTAGGGACCGGTTATTGCATCTTGCACAGAGTGGTTTGCTGGTTACTGACAAACACAACACGTGTAGGTGTGCTGGTCCCTCCTTCAATAGGAGAAATAGGATGGGTCTCTGTCCCCTACCCATCCATTTCTTTTCCCGATATTTGTTGAAGTTCATTATCTCTGGGATTTCTCCTTTTTTGTCCAGTAAGTGTGACATTGACCAATGGATTACAAATTTTGGGATGATACAGAGGACAGAGAAAGATCCCATAATCTCTGTTTCCTTAAGCAAAAATTTGTGAGAAGGTTGTCTGAAGTCATACATTAGACAACATTCCTTGAAGTACTCCTAGTTCCTCTCTCAGTTGAGCAGTGATATTCCAGAGCTGTTCATTCAGAGTGACAGGGAATCCCATGAAGTTTGAGAGTGGCACTGACAGCCTGTGTAATGATACCAGTTCACGTCTGCTGACCAGCAAAGGTCTGAACTGACAGCCCCTGACCCCTACCACCCCAGTGCTGCTGGAAGCTACAAGAGAGCTGGAACAGTCTACCGGCATATAAAAGCCTCTCAGTATAAATCAGATGTTTTCTGCAAAAAGATCACTTTTTGGCTCTAATTATGAATGGAAATCTCTCTGCTTGTATCTCTGCTACATGCATATACTGCAGAAGACCTATGGAAATCACAGAATGGAAGCCTTTAATTTATTGCCAAATACATTTGCTATTAACATTCGATATTTAACACTTGAAATACATTCATCCAACAATTTGCGTTCTAATCCCACTGGTGTTTGTTGTTCAAAAGGGCTAGAATTTCCAGATTTTGTTTTAAACATAAGAAACACCAGTATCCTAGACTTTCTGCCACCAGCATTCTCCTGCCCGTCTGGATTTGTCAAAGAATGCAAGCTGGTAGCAATATTCCACATATGTTCACTTTGTATAATCCTCAAAAAACAAAGGAGCTCGGATCTGCAAACAAAGTGAATGTAATTCTTGCATAGACCATTTGCAGTATTTCCTCTCTGTGGGTAGTAGGAGGAAACATTGGCTTTCCTTGCAGAATTTTGATAATCTTCAGTAAAATCTTAATCATAATCTTATACTTTTTGTATATTTAAAGCATGGTTTTGATCATCACAACTACAGAAAATAGCAAAAGCAATACTCCTAGCACAAGACATACAGATTTACAGTGATATATTAATCTTCAGTTTTTTCTCAACCTGAAACAGCAGAATTATATTCAAGGATAAGCTGATACACTGTGTATCTAAATCTCTACCCTGTGTACCTGTCTCTAAAAACAAGAGGTACTACAAGTTGTTCTGTCTCAAAACACATGAAATGTGCTATACATAAATGAAAGTAACTATTTATGTTTATGACATTGCTAATTAAAAATAAATAAATTGCAGAATCATTCTGGTGCAATTAAGGTTGCCTGAGTATATGCTATGGCCGCTAAAAGAACAGCAGCAGCACAGAGACAGCCACGTTAGCATATGCCAGTTGGGGAGGGACACAGGAAAAGTGAGAGTGCACCTGTCTGAGCATGAAAGAATTGGCAAGGCATCTTGGCTGTGAGCAAACATAATCTGATTCCTGGAAAATATAACTGCATAGGTTTGCTTTACCTAACATTGAGCAAAAAATGGTAGTTGCCTCTATAAGAATTCAAACAATGTATAAAACATAACTGTCAACCTCCGTGAGCTAATAGTGAAAGTGGGTATTTAGCTATGAGCACACAAAATTTGCCAACAAGTTTTCAACTAAAATCATTGGAAAAAATGCCCCTTTGTATAACATGTGAAATGTGAATCACGAGTTTGGGGGGAAAAAAAATCAAAGTAACATCATTGAAAATAACAACAATTTTATCCTAACAGATGGCCAGGTGGCAATATAATGCTTTGTTAACTTTGCAGCAAGGGCACAAAACATTTTTGCCTTTCTAATCACCTGAAAAAAACACACACCCCCAAACCCAAAATCTATGTATATCAGCATATCAGGGCTCATTTGTTGGATAGAATTGTTATTATTCACAAACCTCTTATTAAGGTACATTTTATGCAACTTAGATGATGACATTTCATTCAGCTATAATAAAGGTATGAAGAGTACTGTAACAGTTATTATCCTGCCTAACAATGAATAATGCGATCATTTTCAATGATGTCAGTGTTCTGTTTTTATAGTGTTGTTATCTAAAGTATGTCTGGTATGGATGTAAAAGGTGATGAGGACATCAGTCCAGATAATGGGGCAGAATCCAACTCTCACTGAAGTCACCAGGACCTCATAAATTGATTTTAATTAATTTTGGACCAAAAGTATTATACACAATTCTCTGCACTACAAAAAACTCAAACAAACTTGGTACAGTTGGGGGCAATTGATAAAAGAAACTAAATAAAGGGACATGAACACTGATTGCAAAGCTCATTCGCTGGGAGCTGTGGCTAAATATCTCTGCTGCCTTTGACACATCCCATTTTAAGGGCAAACAAGTCTTTAGTTTTCAGTGATGTCAAGCTGTGAAGGTTTAAAGATTGTGTATCCAAAACTATTCATTTTTAAGAGACACAACCCAAAATACTATCTGACACTGATTAAGTCGATTTCTCTGTACTAAAAGAAAAAAGTCGATTAGTACTAAACATAAAATGTTAGGTACCTCAAAATATCTGAAAGTTGTGAAATGTGTGACACATGCATAATTTCATTCTAAAGGTTTAAAATCAGAACAAACACATGCCAAAAGCAATACAGAACAGCACAAAATGTTGCTTCAGGTATTAAAATGCCTACTGCACTGGTAACTTTCATTTGCACTCTTTCAAAAGTGCCATGCTATAAAAAACCCAAAAGAGATCTCCAAGGTGCATTGTAGAAACTTTCTGAACCTTTGCATCACCAGATAAAAGTTCTCAAAGATACCAAACAAATCCCAACAACTTAAAGCAAGACTAGTGATCATTGCTGCCCGTTTTCTTTGTGTAACCTACCATAAAATTCAACATATAAAGACTGGGAATCATGCAAATCACATAAAATATATAGGGTATGTATGATTATAGTTGTAAAATGAAACAATTTAACTATGAAGACTTTTCAGATTTTTTTTAGTTATACTGCTGAATAAAAGTGTTCTACAGTGGCAGAATTTGCTACAGAACTTACTCCCCTGACATAAAGTTTTTTTCAGACCTGTACTCCCAAAATTCATTAAGAAAAGGATAAGAAAACTCACAAAAGATAAAAAAAAAATTAATAGAGTTAAAGTAGCAAGTGGCAACTTTAAAATCTAATATGAAGGGGGAGCTATTGAACATTTATTGGATACAATATGAGTGAAATGAAATCAACCTTGATACTAAATTCAGAGTACAACCTGGTTTTGGATATTAATACTCTCTTCCAAGAAAAAGACATGAGCATATGGAACAGAGCAAGTTCTAAGGGTATGGTATAAAGGAGTGACCCTTGCAGTTCTCCATTTACCATGTCATCTAATATAGCCAAGGAATATCCCCAAGAAACAAACTCTTTCAGTAGCTCCTACCACAGAGGCACAAGCTGAAAGCTCTATGAGCATTTATTGGTATTTTTGCACCCCTTCAGTCCACTCTTTTTGTGGCATCTTTCTGGGGGGGTGAAGGACTTATTTTGTGTTTGGGGGTTTTTTTGACCATATGGAATACCCTTACATGCATATACAGACAAAGATACAAGGGTAAGCAGTTATGATAAGAAACTTGCATCACATATTACTCTTAGTTTATGCTACTTGCTATAATACAGAGGAATTCCTGTGCTATAATTTTAGGAATCTAAATCAAGTTTCAGGTCTCAGTGGAAGGGTATGCTACTCCAGAGGGCAATGCAAGCCTCCTGGCAGCCCCAGCTGGCCCTTTACTTTTGCAAATGCACTCTTTCTCTGTGTAGGACAGTCACTGAGACACAGCGATGGCAGATACTTTTATACATTCAAGCGGCTTAAGCTGCAGAAGCAAATAACTGTGGGAAAAATATGTAGGTAACAACCTATAAATTCATCCCTAACATCAAACAAGATGATAGGATGAGAGCTTTCTGCGTTTTCTCCTTCACCTGTACTCCTCCAGAAAATGCATTGACTTGAAGGAAACAATCTTAACTTGCTAGCTGGGTCTGAAATTCATGTTAATAGACCGCAATTTGTTTTTTCTTATTTAAGCCATGTATTACAGTTTGCTTTTTCAATTTCTGCATTGCTTCACTTTCTGCTGTATATGTACCACTAATGAGGAAACAACTTTTTAAATTAAAAGCATTAATAAAATGCTGCTTGTAGATATTTTTAAATTTAAAAAATGTCAAATGTAAATAACCATCTGGGGATCCGAATAGTTATTCCTTTTATTTCAGAAAGCTTCCAGCAAATGAACTATTTCTGGAGAATTAAAGGTATAATCCCCACCAACGCACTGACAGATACTTTATGATGTTTGTGCTATATTGCTATCTGATACCTTTTTTTGATCGTATATGCTTTTAAGGTATTCATACCCCTTTTATAACATAATCACACTCACCTGATATAAAACTCTTCCTATTGGAACTTGTCTGTATTTCCTTTTATGCCCTCCCTTTGAGTGGATACTAAACCACGGCTTGCCCAACTGCTTAGCGTAAATGAAACTTGGAAATACCATTCCTTGTGGTCATACTCAACCCTTAGGTTGATCCCTGAGGATAAGGAGAGCCCTAAATGTTCATGTCCAATGTAGAGAGGTTGAGTCCTCGGTTTCCCATTTCCCTTCCTGCACTGGCCCTGAGTAGTGAGGCAAGTGCTCTCCTGGCACAAAACAATAGTATTACGCTGCTGCATCCTCTCTTCTTCGTTACACCAAGTTGTACTGTCCCTTCTGTCCTCAAACCTTTTATATGGTGATTTTGACAGTCAAGAGGTAGTTTCATCTTTAATGATTATTATGTACCGGCAATGCACTCAGGCAAAAGCAGTGCTTTCTCTAAAGTCATCAATCTAGAGAAATCATTTTGACAATTGAGTTCAAGTATAACAGCCAAAAGGCAGAGGCCTAACCTTTTAGAAGTGCCAATTTTAACAAAAACACAACACAGCTGAGATGTGTTTCATAAGAGCATACTCAAGTACTAGCAAAACAGAAGAGACAACGATTAATAACAGAAAGGAGAAACTGATGTATGTGATGTGAGAGGGAATGAGAACAGGGGGAAAATCAAAGACAACAGCTACACAACCAAAATCAGGAGGACAAGGGAAGAAAGACATAAGGTGAATTAATATGCTTATTACAACCTCTTCCTATATTTTCTGGCAGAGACTAACATTATAAGAAAATGAATATAACTGAACAGGTTTGTCACATACTTGGAGAGGTTTCTCATGAAAAAGCTTTGTCATAGCTAATTTTTTCTTCTGGAAGCTCTCTGAATAAGCGGCAGATAGAGTGTGCATTTGTATATTTGTATAACAAAATACTAGGTATAACTGAATTACAGCTAAACGTGAAAGAAGTGTTGTTACAGTATGATGATACAAAAAAAAGTGATATTTCTAGAGAAAGCTAACGTTATTTTTGAAAAAAAAAAAACAAACCACAAAACTATATAGTTGAAAACTTACACTGTTCCTCTTGTCTAAAATCACAGTAACAACCTTCAGGGTAAGTGTCAGGACTCAGAGCGCAGTAAGAGGTCTTAATTGCCATGACCCGACCGACTGGATGGATCTGGACCTATTTTTTTAGCCTCGTCTCCAGCCTTGTGTCTGGCCCTGCGCCATTTTTCACCTCTCTGGACACCCTGGATGGCCCTTGGATTTGGCTTATCGCCGGGGCCACCGATGGACCCCATTTCCCCCGCCAGGCTCAGCCCTGCCAGGCTCAGCCCCTGCAGGATGGTGCCAGGTGGGGGGGGGCACTGCCCACGCTGGGGCCAGCCCAGCTCCCCTTCCATCGGGCGGTCGCAGCCCCCTGACAGTAAGTCACTGGCCGTCTGTTCTTAGTTTGACTGTGCCAGTTTGTTTTTTCAGGAACACTCTTCGTCCCAGCCTTCAGACAAGCCCCAGCCGTGCCTAACTAGCTGTCAAAGGCATCTCCCATGAAGCAACAAACACTGAACAGATAGTGCCAGAATAATCTACAGGTGTAAATATTACTGACACAATCACCATAATAAATGTCCCCAGCTACCTCTAACCTTTTCCCTTGAATGTCTAACTGATTATCCACGCAAAACTCAGAACAACCATCCTCAGCCTGTTTTTACCTTCAAGGTTGCCACTTCTGTTTCAGGCGAACTTGTATGTGCCGAAGCTTGCCCATGTTTTCCAGCAGATGTGCAGTAAAGCACATCACTTTATCCACAATTAATAGTGTATATTTAAGCATGACTGTTAAGGCAGTAACACAGCTTTTTCTTTCTGGGAGAGTGACATTTGATACCAATACCATGGAAAGAAAATAAACATGGAATTTTTTTAAAACTGCTTTTTAGTATTATTTTCTGTTTATTAAAAGATTAAATCCAAGCAGAACATCACTCCATCAATGATGAGTTTCCATTTTGAATAAAAGTATGACTATAAACTCCCTAAGACACCAGGAAGATGTGGGGTTTTTTTCTTATCTAACCAGTGGGTCTCTTCAGAGACTTCTACTGTATATGCTGGCTTCATACACATATAAGAATAACCTGCTGCAAGACATGACTGTACTTGAATTTGCCCAAGTTACTACTTCGTTGTTATCACAAGCGTCAGCCATTCAACATAAAAAGTACCTTCATTTAGGATTCAACAAACATTTATTTTGAAGAAAAAAACTCTAGAAGTACATTAATGAGACATATTAAATTTGCTCAACAGCTAAAATGGGAATGAAACTCTCCAGAACTTCAGAACTTTGTTCATTATTATCAAAAGCACCTAAGCACCACTTGACCAACTTTTATGTGAGTATGGGGGGCGGTGTCACAGTGTAATTTTTTTGAACCAGAACATTATTCTAATTTAATCAGAAAAAAAACCCCTACTTATAATTTGATTCACTATCTTTCATAAACAATTTTACTTTCCTACCTTTTGCCTTTGTTCATTTAATTACCGGATTGTTTTAAGAATGTATGAAGATCAAAAGCTGATTTTATGGTACTTTGAGGTGTGAAAATCAAAGACAATTGTAAATAAAAGATGATAAAAAATATAGCTTTTTGCCCTCAAAAAATAAAAATGTTATATTTAGAATATGTTTTTTCCCTGTTTAAAATAAAATTAGTGTTTGGGAATGGTGTGGACTACAAACAGTATTGGATTCTTCAGAGCAATCACACCCACCTGATGTAAAGCAGAGCAGAGGTAGGTATACAACAGTTACAATATGAAGTCATCATGCACATTTTACCATATTGTGGCACTTGTGTATCTCAATTTTCTTCAAAGGCTAGAATGCTTATATACAATATCACAATGGGGCATTACACTACCTAGATTAGAGCAACTCAAATAATTTTCAAGGGTAAAGTTTTAACCCCTCTAAATCAATAGGAAATCTGATAATAGCTTCAATAGGATTTCCCTTCTAGTAATTTTATCTATTCAAAATTTTAGTCTGCCTGCTAGAACATCTAGAAAAAGCATTAAATGTAGGTGGAGTTATGCCTGCATATTCTTTATTTGCTTGTTACCCATTTGTGCCACGTTATTATGGTAAACTAGAGAAAGACATATACTTTTTCTTCATGATATTACACGCTACCTCATCCCACCAGGCAGAACTAACTGGCAATAACTAATACTTTATTTAGAAGACTGTTTACCTATAGTTTGAAAATCTTTATTGTATCTGATTTCTTTATGACAGTAATATGAGGGCACTGTTGAGTAGATAAAGCTTGCTCTTAACATGAACTCTGGGGAAAATACTGCCCTGAGTAAAATAGGGAAGAGTTTTCATACAGGAACAAATGTGTGAACCAAGTCAATGTTTTTCATATGGTATGTAAAAAATGCAATTGATTTCCTACAAATACCACTAACATATTTTTGACAGACTGCAGCTTCAAGTGGGTTCTTCAACTGGTGGGTAGTAGTCCAGTAAACACTGCTTTTGAAATCCCAAATTGCTAACTGAGGACCAAGCCCCATTGAGGGACTAAGCCTACAAGAAGTGGAATCTCTGATCAGAGAAACATTTTGTAAACATGCTACTTTCTCACCTGGAGGACACCAAGCAAAAGAATATGAAAGTGCTGCATGACAACTAGTTGCCTGAAGCCTCCCTCCATTATGGAGAGAAAAGAAAAAATAGTATTTTCAGACAGATATATCCTGCAGCTCATGTTGGAATGACTCAAACAAGAGAAGAAGGGATTTTTAGAAAAAACACAAACAGACAATATTTCCCTGCTCTTGGAGTGAGAAGTCCCATAAACTATGAATATCTGTACTGGACGTAGGAACGCTGCAGGATTGAGCAGTAAACGGGCACTTACAGAGCTTAAGAATTGGGATGCAATGAAAAAGTGAAGCCAATGCTCAAGCTGGTAGCAGAAATAGCATCCCGTAAAATATCTGGATTAGAGAAAGATCCTTCAAAGATAGCGGAAACTTTTCAAAATTATGATTGTGGACTGACCTGAGTGAGATGCTAGCAAAATAGAGGGATATAAACTCTTCTTCGTAAGTCTTCACTATGAGTAAGAATTTTATACGGGTTGACAGTGAATTTTTGACTGTATCAACTACTAGAAAAACCTATTTACTGCTGGGATGCTAGACTATATTTCTTTATATCCTATTTTGCTAGCAATCCAGCTAAATCACCTTATTTCTTTATGTTAGAAATATATACTTATTTGCCTCTTCCATCAAAAAAGTCTAATCTAAATGAAGCTGCTTACTTTCCGCTAAAAGTGAGATTTTCAGTCTGAAGATAAATATCTTTGCAGAAAAGGTGTTTGGTAATAGCTTCTATGCCATAATATTATTTCCAATTAATAACAGCTTTGTAAGTAGATGTACAAAAAAAAAAAAAAAAAAAAAGAAAATTGGAGGTTTTTTTTCCATTTGCTATTTGCATGCATTTCAACTGGTAAAACAATTTAAAGCAATTTAATAAAGCTATATTTTAGCTCTTGTGTCACACTGTGCTTCATCCAAATTTTCTACCAAAACCCACTTTTAAGCACAAACAACATGGAAAAACTAATAGCATATTCAAATACTGATGATGTCCCAAACACTATATTTCAACAGCACAAATATCCTAAATTAACACCATATTCATTTCAATTAGATTTTGCATTTCAAAGCATTTTTGCTCAAATTATATGATTTTATATAATTTGTATCAATGATTCAAGATAAAATGAAAGCCAAAGGTTATATGTAAATTCATATTAATATAAAGGGAGAAAGTATGCTTAAATTACATTAGCTTCATGTTAGCAGACAACAGGCCATTCTGAAAATAGTGGAAATATAATATATTGTCCATCTGCAGGACAGATAAATCATCTGTCATAGGATACAGCAATGTAAGAAGAATGACTCACAAAATGCAGTATTCTACATTTGACAAGAATTCTGCATGTGCTAAACAGTGCTGTTGTAAAAAATATGTATGTGTATTTTAAAAGACCAGTGAAACTGGTTCAGCTAAAGGAGAACCAGAATAATTACAAAAATATGTATTACAGGAAAAAAAAACCAAAAGAACCCAACAAAAAACCTGCTCAATTTCTGATCTATGTACAGTTTTTTATTTTAATCTCAAATAAGTTACCTTGCCTTGCTTGCCACTCTTACACAGAAGCCAGTAGAATTGCACAATGAAAGGGATGCTAGGCCCAGTACAACTAATCCAGCTCAAATCATCAAACCAAAAAATATAAATAGTAAAGTGAAAAAAAAAAAATAAAAAATCACAGGGGGCTCAATCAGTCAGTTGAATGGACATCATGGATATGAATGAACTTAAATGGTATAAAATGTAGGGGGCTAGTTTTGACCCTGATTTTCTATTATCCGAGATTTTGCAAGTTTTAACCATGGTGCACAACATCAATAACATCAAAGGCTGCATTTATGCATAAAAGATTTATAAAGAAGAAAGCTGCCACTTAAAAGCCTTTTCAATGGAAAAACAACTGAACTGGATAATTACTTGACTTATTGTCATTTGGGACACAGTTTTGCAATGAAAGTATAAATATCAAATTCATGTAGAATTTAAAATAGTCTTTAATGCCGAAGTGCAGGTACTATTACAGCACTATTACAGACTCATGCTGCTGTAATTTCGTATCACCCAGCAGTAGGCAGTCTAAGAGAAGCTGTGAATGCCCCATCCCTGGAAGTGCTCAAGGTCAGTTGGACGGGGCTTTGAGCAACCTGGTCTAGTGAAAGATGTTCCTGCCCACGGCAGCAGGGGGTGCACTAGGTGATCTCTAAATGTCCCTTCCAACCCAAACCATTCTGTGATTCTATGATAAATAAAAATGCTACTGTTATGTACAAAACACCTCTCCCTGACTACAACATGAAGTAGGGTTTTTCAATCATAAGATCATATGGTTAAAAGAGACCTCAGGACACTGTCTAAGACACCATCCATCCCCCTGTAAAGACATATCTACGTCTTCTAATTTCTGTCCTGTATTTGCCTACCCCACTCTTAAAGGCTTTCAATGACAGAGAGTCTCTGGAATCCCTAAGACAATCTATTCCAGAACTACACTACCCTAATCATTATAATTTATTAGTTTTCATTGTGTCACCTGAATGTTCTTTGCTGCAACACAGGCACCTCACTTCTTGTCCTTTCTACAACAGATACAACAAATGCATTATTCCATTCCCTACCTTCAAGCCTGTTACCACATCTCTCCACGTTCTCTTTTTACACTATACAACTATAGGCAGCCATACTTTCCAGTTACTCTCCTCTGGACATTTCCAATTGTTCCATGTACTTTTTGAATCGGAGTGTCAAAACTAGACATGATGCTCCAGTTAAGGCTGTACTCAGTAAAGCACAAGAATTAGATGCCTTAGAGTTACTACTTCTACCAACGCAAGGCAGTAATATATTCCTTTTTTGTAACTAGGTTGCTGTTGACTTACATTTAGCTTGTGAACTTTTCTAAGCCATTGATCAGTTCTGAAGAATTGTAGCACAATCAGCTTTTTCCTCATGCTGTTTCTGTGAAGATGATTATTTCTACCAGGTAAAAAGCTTGCATTCGCCAGTATAGATATTCTCTCCAATTTCTAAAGATTATTTTGAAGTCTAATCCTGCCTGCAACACACTTGCAACCCAGCTTCTAGTATCTGCAAATTTAATAGATGTATTCTCTAATTGCATAACTTAGGTCATTAGTAAAAATACTGATGAATTCTAGAGCTAGACCAGTTCTTTGAAGTTAACCTGTATTTAATGCAGTTAACTACAGTCAGCATGTAGTTAATACCTCATTTAATGACAAGGAACATCCAAGTATGTTTTTCTGACAGCTTTTCACCTACTCCACAGCTATGTAAACATGACAATGCTTCCTTGTCCTACCATTAAAGTACCATGTGATAGACTTTTTAAAGGCTTTATTATGCCAAACTGTACAAGCATCAGATGCTTTCCCATCCATTCAAAGGGACTTTTATCCTGCCTTGGAAGAAAAGCATATTCTTTTCATGTGATTTGGTTCATGAAAAAACATCTAGGCTTTTAATCTTTTTTTTTCACAGGTGCTTACAAACAGCTTAGTTTTTGTTGAAGGATGTTTCTGGGAATTTACTGACCATAATTGTCTGGTTCCTCTTTTCCTCCCTTTCTACTGAAATGATTTATGTTCATTGTTTTCTGTGAGCTTACAGCATACTGGATGCTCTAACCAGAGATGAAACTTGGACATTTCATGCATGGTTGATCTAGTCATTAACAACAAAGTGGACTTGCCTTCCATGTGAATGGGGAAGAGGACAAGTTCAGGAATACTACTAATGGACACTGTTAAGGTATTAAGTCAAAATGTGGTGTGTCTGACACTCGCATGTGGGTCACATACGCTTGGGTATGGTATTTTTGTAACATGCTCCCACTGTTCTGGAAATATTATTCTGTAACTTTGCAAAGGCACAAATTATTATGGTAGGTTAAAAGTGTGCAGAATCAGTACTGTACATCATTAACATACTCAGAAAGCATTAAACCCTAAGAAATGGGTGATTGGTTTTAATTAAGCCAAAAATGAAACACATATCAGATATTTTGAACTTTCATAACGTATTTTATCAAATATTGAAATATGTATTAAATATAACACGTTAAAATAACGGACTGTATTTCACAACATGTTTGTATCTCTGATTAGTAGCAATGCACCCAGACAACAATTAAGAGAGCAATCCAGTGTCCACTTCACTCGCTTTTCCTGCCTGAATGGACAGATGCCTAAATAAATTGCCTAGGAACAAACAGGATTATTGGGGAATAAAGCAAAACAGTCATGAGAATAGGCTCTCCCAATTAATAGCAACTGCATCTTTAATGAAAAGCATATAAAGAAGACCTGTACGACTGATTCCATTCTACAGATGGGGAAACTGATGGCCCAGGCAGCAAAGCAGTTTGCACAAGGGCACCTATAACATCATTAAGAAAATTACTGTCTTCTAAACCCAAACTTCTCCTGACTGGAATGTGCTATTCCCTGCCTGCCTCCTCCAGTAGTATTTCTGACTGTGGCTGCACAAATATAAAATACTAAGAAACTACAGCTATTTAGATAGGATAAGTCTAATTAACTGGGATTTTCAAAATGTATGTGGAGCACAGACAACCAAAAAAGCTCAAGCTACAGGGTTCATTGTGGTTTCATTTTTGTTAATTACACGTGGGTCAATTGATTGTTAAAGCAGTCGAGAGTAATCTACTGATGTTACAATTTAACTGCCATGGTGCACTCAATCCAATAAATTCCAAGAAAAATATCAAATGGTATTCTGTTTTTCAGAAATTACTTGTGTGTAAATTGAACAGCATGGATAAAAATAATGGTCTGTTCAAATATTCATATTCCCTATAGTACTTTTGCTACTATACAACTGTCCTAAAATAACATTACATTAATTTTAATTAAATTTTGCATTTCAAAGCATTTTTTCCACACATAGTATGTTTTTATGCGACTTCTGTCAATACTTGAAGATAAAAGGAAAGCCAAAGGTTATATGTTAATTATTAATTATCTGTTGAAAATGAATGTAATGAGCTTAGTTTATATCAGGTCACATTAACTCTCAACTATTTTTTGTGAACTGTTGGAGCAATAAAACTATAGCTCCAGGAAGGATAAACATTGCATCATTATATCCTTGAGAAAGAATAACTACTTTTCCGTAGGCTGTGTCGTTCACCCATACTTTCTTCTAAAGGTTTTTTGTTTTGGTTCGGTTTTTTTTTTCCAGCCTAAGGTTCCACTGTTACGTTGTAGTTGCAGGTTCCTCAAGAAATGAGCACACATATGCAAATTTTGTCACCATGAACCTACTATTATCACCTTCTACCCAGAGACGGGGGAGAAGCCTAGAAGGTTCCCAGATGAACTGCCCAGCCACCGTTTGCTCAGAGGGATGACACCAAGGAATGTTTGTATAAACAAATATCTACAGAAAGTGGAGAAGTTCCCCATAGAATTTGTTGATAGCAACAATACTGACTTTCACGGCACTGAACACATTGTGCTGAGAGAGTAAATCAATTAATAGCGGCAGGCACTGAAAAAATAAGTTGGTGAAGTTAACTAATTTCCACTTGCATTGATCATTGCATTCGCTTTGCATTGAAAATTATTAAAGATCTGACCTTAGCAGGGAGTTGTCTACATATAAGAAACTTCAGTGCCTTCAAAATTTTTTTTTAAGGAAAGAAAGAAAGAATATTTGTGTATGTTATCAACACTAACTTTAAGAAAGAAAAAGGTTGATGTGGTTATTTTAGAAGGCACATACTATCCACGCTGGGCAAAGTGAAATGCAAACTCTTTTGAATAGATTCAGGCATGATATTAATCCCTCTTTACTGCTACTCAATTGCACACATACAGAAATGTACCCAAAAATCGGCTCCGAAAAAAAAAAAATTATTTTATATACTTGCAAGAACTTGGATGTTTGTGGAAGCAGATATATTTGTGAAAGAACATCAATAATATTGACATCAGCTGTCTACAGACCAGTAGAAAATGTTCCATACATCCCAAGCAATCAAAACTATTGTTACCACAATTTAATATAATTTTTGGAAGACATGATTAACATTCAAACTGTAAATAAACAGAACTTTAGGTAGAAAGGAGGAGCAGAATAAGAGAGAGGAACTATATATGTCTTCTAGGCTTGGACTTTGAGTTGCTTCCCTGCTCTTTGGAAGGACAATTCTGACTTAGTTTCCTTTATGCTTCCCCTATTGCAGGCGACTTACCTGGGCCAAAGTCGTCTAGCCCGTGCCACTAAAATTGCTCCCAACTCTGAGAAAAGCTAAGGAGGAACTAAAGGCGAGTATTTGCATTTCCTTCAAAGAGCTCTTACTGTAAACCCTCAAAACTTTTCACTCTCTCTTCATAGCAGAGTTCTTCCTAGTTTCTAAGCGTTTTTTATTGTTTGCACCTAAATCCACTCACTTCTTTCTTACAGGGCTTTGGGAAATGGGAAGTTTGTGTTTTAACAGGGGACAAAAAATTGACACTATACTGCAAACACAGAGGGAATACAAATGTAAGGAGCCTTACCACTTTCGGCCAATATTCAACACCTGCTCTTTTGTTTTTGTTAAGAGACAAAAATGAATCATCTATTTTGGTGCAATCCTCCTTATTTACAAAGAACATATTCACCATCCTCATTCCTTTAACACTGTGGAAACAAATCCAAGCGACTTTTCTTCTCAGAAATTCAAAAGAAGTTATCTGGCTTCTTCCCAGGGCCTCACTAAGGATTGCCTTTCTCACTGTCTGCTGCTTTTTGCTGACAGGTAGTTTGCTAAAAATTCTCCTGATGCTCTTACATTTACAACCAGCCCCATGGAAACCTCTCAGACCATACACCTCAAAAGCTCCTTAGGCTCTGCCAAGTGGCCAGTTGCCTCAGGCAGTCTTTTTCATTTTGGCCAGTTCCTTCTTTTCTCTTAAATAACCTTAATTTTATCTTCCTGTTAGCTTGAAAGCTTAACTTAGTACACTTGCAAGATTCAACCAGGTCTGTGACAGAAAGCAGGAATTAATATAGTCCATTATAACATTAATATTCTCTCCAGCATTATTTTGTAATAATATTTAGAAATCTCAACTTGGATAATAAATTCTACAGAACAGAGTTCCACAACTATTAATTTTAAAGTACTGTTATCATCACTAATAACTACATCGAAGCTTCCTTCTATGCATACACCCAGGAATCATATATAATGAAAATAATTTGTTTTGATTATTGCTTTTTGGGATTCTTCTGGCTAACTACACTATGCAAATGTGAGAAGGAACTTTGGTTATTTTGTTAAGAACAGTGAACAATTTTTTTTTCTCCTGGTCATATGCAGATATAATTAAAACACCTACTTAGTTTATGTTTTCCCTCATTTATTTATTTTTTCAATAAAAAGAAGCAGCCCATAATATTCCTTGTAAAATCTAGTTATCTTCTTTACCTTCTGAATTTTGGTGGAATGAAGAAACAGACAGATCTCTTAGCAAGCTTTCATAAAGCCTTGTGTTAGCTAAAAGTGGGTGTTTTTTCTGCATGCATACACTGATTTCCAGTGTCTTTTACATGTACTTGTTTAAAAAGACATATTTACATGTACTTACTTTAAAGAAAAAAAAGACTAGAGGTACTAGAGGTAGGAATGAATTTTCAAAGCTCAGGTGTACAACCTTGAATAGCTGATATGGCATTGTTTCTGTTCTAAACTTGGTCACCAGAAAAGGTAGAACCAAAAGCCGGCTCTCTATGTCCAACTTACAGATTTTTTTCATCATTAATTAAAAAAAAAAAGAAAGTAGGAAAGAAAAAAAAAATATTATCCTGCCAATTGTCCTGCCAAAGAATATGGTAGTACAATATATAAGAAAATGGTATACCTATATGAGTTCTAAAGAAGGACAACTTCAAGAGACAAGCTACAGTATAATATAATGTTCTTCAATTCTCCTTTGGACAGGATGACTTTCAAGATGAAACTGATAAACTTGTAGAAGGGAAGGACTGCAAAGGAAACCGGATCACTGCTTTTTGCCTTACAACATATACATCCCATGCTTCAAGGTTTCCACTGTCTACCTGTAGTGTTTTCAAAGGAATGTTTTCACTTGACGCGTAATTTGGCTTCCGTTTTTACCTCTACCTCCCTGGCGATTTTCGTAGTAAATTTCCTCCAGTCTACATACAACTTTAACACTATTCCAACAGACCTCTGCCTCCACAGGCCATGCCATCCCACTAAAGGGCACAAAGTTTTAGAACCATGTGGAGCCCAAGCAAAACTTGGGTCAACTCTATGCAGTAAGGTCATGGTGAATTCCTACTGAAGATGGCAATTCATAAGCAGAGTTGACACAAGACAGCTAGGATTACTTCCTGGGATAAATGCCTCTGGCAGGAGATACACAGCCATGAATAACTAAGATGGGCTCTTCGATCTCATGCCCCTACTCTTATGATAATTGTTCATGGAATCCTCTTAACACTGTATGACATTTTGAGATATCTGCATTAGATCAACCTTGTTTAACTCACCCCCCCAAAATAAATCTTTCCAATATAATATTGACTCTGTCACTGGTACGATTCAATACTTCTCTTTAAAGAGAATAAGCGTGATGTGAGCAGTACTAATATAGGAATCAGTCAGATGCTTATTTTTATGAAGTGACAGTATTATAAATACAACCTCAGTTTTACAAAATTAAAGCATAGATTAACTCTCAGTATAGAAGATTTGACTCATTGGGTTATTTATATTGTTAAGAGCAAGTCAGCCCCCCACAAGTATCAGAGTATAAAAGCAAACACTGCGAAAATTGGGTGGGATAAGGTGTCATTTGGAGGTGTCTCTTATACTGACTGCACAGGGAGTCCTGAGACAAGATCTAGTGTCAACTAACTAGGCATATCACTTGAACGGTTCATTCAGAGAGGAACCTAAATTTTAGGTTTGAGAGAATGCAGAAAACGTCAGCCTAAAATAAATGCCCCAGTTATCCTCAATAAAACCAGATCCACAGTTGAAATAAGCAGTCATAGCTCTATCAATTTCAGAAGAGCTTGAGCAATATAACAAGTTGAGATTCTGGTCCTATGAATAGCTCCTTTGACTTCAGTAGGATTACTCACACAGTCTATGAGTAAGTACATATAAATGTGCAAGATATTTGCTAAGCAACAGACAAGCAGCTACCAAAAAAGAAAAGAGATCTGTGAGATTAACAACTTTTAAATGTAAAGCATATAATCCTGTAGACACCTACACACATGGATAATATTACGCATTGGGGTACTTTAATTGTATGTATTAATATTTCTTGGTTTCCTTACATCTACTATTGGTGGTTCCTCACCCACATTAAAACATCTAGATGAACCAAAGTATTCTTTTTTCTCCTTCAGTTGTTGTTTAAGAATACAACATATTCTATTCATATTAATATTCCTAAACTAAACATGTTGCATTCCATAAACAATATTACATACACCAAAAGCCATTATTGCCTTTTCGAAAAGGAATGCTTTAAAAATGCCAGTGTTGTTACAATATAAAGTAAAAAAGCTCTAGCTGAAATTCACATATTGTCTACATTAATTAGTACTATCGATATAACTGAACTTTCTTGTTTTTATTAGGGTTACCATAGAAATGAGCCTAAAGCTATTACATGAATTGTTACTGTTATTAAGAAGTAGTCTATTTCGGTTTCATTTGTGTGTTTTTAAGAATCTTTGACTATTCACAAGAATAAAACTACCTTGATATTAAAATTAAGGCTAGAAAGGAGGGGGGGGTGTTTAAACAAACATAAGGTTATTTAATAAAATTAAGCAGTAAGTTGTGTGGCACCCACACACTGTGTAAAGCAAGCATTCTCTATAATTCCATGTTTTTATGCTTGTATATGCTATTCTTTCAGACATGCAAATGGTGCACAGCTGACTGTATAATGAAATGCTATATATAAATATGAAAAATCCAATAAAGGAATGATATTAACCTTTAAAGTTAGGCAAGCACTTTACACATATAATACCATGCTTTCAAACATTTTTACATAAATGTGCAATCTTGCATTACTTCCTCATTGCTCAAGAGACTTATAGTGTATTACATGAGGGAATAAGATTCTAAGTCATCTTTGTAAGACATGTAAGGTCTTTCTAGTGTGTAATTATAATAATATGTAAAAAAGAGATTTTCATAAGAAAAGATGTAAAACTGCATTTTAACTACTTGACTTATCCAATATACACAAATGTATATTTCAGGCTAGATAGAAGGAAGACATTTTTTATGACGAAGAGTGGTGAAACACTGGCAGAGGTTGCCCAGAGAGGTGGTCGATGCCCCATCTGTAGGAACATTCAAGGTCAGGTTGGACGGGGCTCTGAGCAACCTGATCTAGTTGAAGATGTCCCTGCTCATTCCATAGGGGTCGATGACCGTTGCAGGTCCCTTCCAACCCAAACAGTTCTATGATTCTATCTAATGACACATTGGCACACAAACGTATTTTGTGTGTGTTTGTGGGGGGGGATGAAGAGTGTGTCTGTATGTACAGCAGAGATTGCATGCTTTTGGATTAAAGGTAATAATTCTTTCAAAGATCTGGCTGAATGAATAGTACGAAAGGTATCTGAGCAGCAACTGCTATACCTGATGAAGGACAAATACTTTGCTAAAATAACTCAACTAGAAGCTGTGTGGTTTATAATCCCATCTGTATGAGTTTGTTAGTGACCTCAGTCAGCAAAAAGAAAAATTTGACACACTATTAATAAGAAATCATTTGGATGCAAATTTTATCTGCAGTGTAGTGCCTTTCAATCAGAAGAAGTTCCTGAGACAAAACCTTTGAGCCACTACAAAACCGGCAGGCAAGCTATCAAGCTTTTCAGTAAAATGATCTATGAACAGATTCTCTTGTACCCATTCTCAACAGAAGATTGAATGAATACTTCAGATATGAAACATGCAGAAAAAAAACAAATAACATTCTCTTCAATTTTCTTATTTAGTAAATCTGGTTGATATATTTTTTTTGTATAAAGAAGGAAAACAGAGTCAGATTGAAACTTCATGGATGGGCTCTTGGGTGAATTCTGGGTATAAAATGCAAGAGGCCCAACAAATCTTTTGGGAGAAAATGACAGCTCTCAGTTTTTCATCCAGTGAACTAAGAAGTGAAATTTCACCGAGAAAAGTACTGGTAGAAAGATTTGTGAGTCTTTGGAGGAAAAAGAAGGATGAGAGATTAAAACCTAGAGTACATATCTGATCTTTTTATGTAGTGTAAGACTCTTCTAAGAAATGCTTTGCTGCTCCTAAACTTTGCAATATTTAGGAACTCCTTTAACTTATTTGACAAACGAATATATCTTGCCCTTTGTCTACTCCTACATGAATTTCCATGCTTACCTGCGAATATTGTCCTGCTCTGTAAGTAGGAACTTGAGGTTTGGTACCCATGAGAGTGTTCCCAATTCCTTCTGGTTTGTTTCTCAAGAAAGATAGTGCCATAAGAATAATGCTTTGGAAATCATCTCATCATATTCTGTATTATTCCTTTGAAGGATCAAGCTCTCTCAGATGAGCAATATTTCACTATCTTACATTAGCCTTTCTTAAAAACCTTTTTTTAAAAGTCGTGGATCCATGGGAGGGATGAGTGGGAGAAAGTGTGAAGGGAGGCCAGGCAGGAGGTTGTTCATGTTCTCCTGCTCAAAGTTTCATTGATCTTTTTGGAACTATGAAATAAAAGAATGGCACTTCCCATTTTCTTTCAATGCAGAAGGTGAATAACTTTGATTGTATAAGGTGAGAGAGAGTCTGTCTGCTGTTTCTTGCCCTTTCAGAAGGCAGGAAAGAAGAAGAGAAACTCAGCCAGAATTTAAAGTATAAATATAGATGTTCAAAAAGCGTTAGATAAGGTATATCTTAAGAGGCAGCAAACAAATATTTGCTCAATAAGCAATGAATTAGAAAAGAAACTGGAGAGAAAAATTCTATATTCATGGGAAAATTGAGACATTCCCACTACGCAATGCAAACAACTTGTTCTTGCTTTGTATTGGATTGACGCCATTCAATTTGGAATCAATAATGACCCAAGTTAGCCAAGCATTAAAGTTAGAAGGCAAAAAAGGACAAAGTTCTGAATTTTCAGCTGCACGTAGAAGTCTACGAAAACTTTGCTTACCTCAACAGCCTGATAAAATTCATTACTAAAACATCAGAAGAACTGGATAGTAAAGTTTCTCCTTCTCTAGGGGAAAACAGACTGGGATGAACAATAGATGCATGCATAGCTATTAACAGCATGCTTTTTCATATTTGTTTGTGTTCTTGTTATATTTCACTTCTTACTGTAGTTCGTGTCCATATTGAAGGTAACATCTAAAGAGTCAAAAATTCCTGTCTTTCAAGAATGATGGAAGACATGGAAAGCTCATCTGCTAAATGGGTGGGCTTTAAAAGTAGGTACTTCAGAATTCTTTGCAACAATAAAACAACCTTGTTAACGTGAAAAATTAAATCAAAGAATTGCTACATTCCATCACTACACAATTTTGCACAGAACTATTAATGAGTTAAGTATTGAGACAAATTCAAATGAAATATTAATAAGTTGAATAGAATACTGTAGTTTAAAGTAACTTTCATCTGTATTTTGCAAGTCATAACAAATATATGAGCACTTGCCCTTAGAGGGAGAATATGCTTAACAATATTCTTCGGAATAAAAAAATACCTAAATGAAATAACTACAATAATATACGTTTTCCTTTGTAGCACCAGTTCAAAGCTAACTGGTCATTAGAATGCCATAATTTCAGTGAAGGAAAACTGTAAGTGCTAGTTACCTGGCACTTTTAAAGCATATATAAATTCACTGTAGATCTACAGTAAAAAAAAAAAAAAAAAGCTATTTAAACATTCATAGTGCCAGTATACTAAGAAAAATTAATTAATTAGAGAAAGACTTGGCTGTTTAAAAAAAAATAAATCTAGATTACAGTACTATTAAGCAAGTGTTGTTTCCAAAAATTATCAAGATCAGAAGCTTCAAGGGGAAAAAATCACTGTCTATAAATTATACATCTTATTTATGAGAACAAAATGAAATAGGACAACTATCAGTATACACCATTTCAATCACACTATATACATGTAGCTGTATACATAACCTAAGTTTAATCTCATCTAAGTTCAGTCATTTGTTAAACAGGTAAGAACAAATATTTGGGCCAAATTTTCCAACAGAGCTATAACAATTTAGACAAAAGAATAAGGTGACTTTATGTATGAGTATTTATTGAAGAGCTTCAATTGTGCCATGGTTTTAATGACAGAACTACTGATACTAATAGAGATAGAATTTTGCTTACAATAAAAAAAAATATTTACAAACAAAAAAGAGAGAATAAAAAAAGAAGAAAGTATAAGCTCTTTTGCAGAGAGGGTTGTCTCCTACTTTATGTTCCAATGACTGTCGATAACAACGCAGCCTAAGTCACAGCATCAAATGGATTCCTAGAAAGTCAGAGATGCTACACTATGATCCTCTGTGTTCACTCAATTTACCAGTGTTTTTGCACTACTATTTTGAGGCTATTGAGAGTATCGGGATGCATTAAACAGCATAATCAGCCAGTCAAAACACATCATCATCCCTCTATATTTAGCACTGGTGCAGCCTCACCTTGAGTTTTTTGTGCAGTTCGGTGCCCCACAATTTAAGAAGGATGTCAGGTCCTTGAATGCATCCAGAGGAGGGCAACAAAGCTCGTGAAAGGGCTGGAAGGCATATCCTATGAGGAGCAGCTAAGGACTTTGGGCTTGTCTAGTTTGGAGAAAGGGAGCCTGAGGGGTGACCTGATTGCTCTCTACAGCTTCCTGAGGAGGGGAAGTGGAGAGGGAGGTGCTGACCTCTTCTCCCTGGTATCCAGCGATAGGACCCGTGGGAATGGTTCAAAGCTGCGCTAGAGCAGGTTTAGACTGGACAATAGGAAGCATTTCTTTACCAAGAGGTTGGTCAGACACTGGAACAGGCTTCCTAGAGAGGTGGTCGATGCCCCAAGCCTGTCAGAGTTTGAGAGGCATTTGGACAATGCCCTAATAACATGCTTTAACTTTTGGTCAGCCCTGAAGTGGTCAGGCTAGATGATCCTTGTAGGTCCTTTCCAACTGAAATATTCCATTCTATTCTAAATATTCTAAATATTCCACCATAAAGAAAATATAGCTTTCTGCAACCTAGTGCTGTAATTTCTTTAATTTTTGACAGGAGGAAGAAACAAAGTTTTCTTCTTTAGCATAAAAAGTCCAGGGTAAAAAAAAAATGTTTAGAGGGATATTTAAATTGTGTATACAGGAGAAAGTAGAGATGTGATTGTTCATCAAAGCTCTCAATATATTCTGAAAAATAAAGCTACTACAATAATCTTAAAGTTATTGATACCTCTCTCCGTCGAGAAGCCCAACAGGTTTGTTTGATTTTCCAAACGACAGCCGCTACCAGCAGTAAGGATAAGAAACAACTGCAATCACAAAACAAAACAAAAAAATAATTGTAACATAATGGTCTAAAAAAGCTTAAGTTTTTAGGGTATCAATGGTAACAAAAATACATTTAAGTGTGGAAAAAAAACCACAAAAATAGAGGAAACCTAAACTCTACTAGGATAACATACAACAGTCAACCATCAAAGTTCAAGGTCAAAAGAGAATGCACACCTCTGATGCTGTGGTTGTCTCCATAAAATGCTATTACTGTCTCCATTAGCATGGGATAAGCTTCTTTACAACCATCCACATACCCACAACAGTCTCAACAAATATGCACTGCATGTTCCACATTTAGCAGATGGAAAAAGAGGGTGAAATATAGCAAGAAATTATACCAATTTATACTTTTCTCAGTTTGTGAATTCTGAATAATTTCCTGGAATGCAGGAATGATAACTATGCAGGGAGTATAATTAGTTTGAGGAACCAGGTTTGCACATGACAATAGGTCTGGTTTATCAAATGGAGTATTTCTATGGTGAATTGCCAGGGAAAACATCCCAACGTACATCACCACATTACAGTCCCAAAGACACAACAGAAGAAGAAAAAGAAAAAAAAAAAAAAAATCAAAATTATTAAACTTCTGCAGTTCACAACTGGAGCATATGCTTTCTCTTTTTCTCCAATATTTTTGTATTTGTAGCATTTAGTCCATAAAGGATTTTGGTAGAAAGATCATTGAACTCAACCTCTTTTAGTGAATTTCTGGATACTGACAAAAGTCTTATAAAGCTGACACCTAATGTAAGCAATCAGAAGATTTTTTAAATTTTTTAAACAGTTTTTTATAGAAATATCTGGATTTTCTAGCTGTGTGAAGAACTTTCAGTCATGTTACAACATCTGCTGTGTACACTGTTTTCAGTTAATACGACCCTGTTAACTATTGAATTGTACTAGTCATCTGTAATTTTTTTTTTTTTTTTGCCAAAAAGCTTCAAAATGTATTCTTTAACTAATATGGGACTTACTAAGAATTCCCTGAAGTACTACAGTTCAGAGAAGTACTGTGAAATATAATCTTTATCCGTGCAGTAACACCAATGTTTCCCTGTATCATGCTGTAAACAGGACTGAAATTACGACCTAGAAGATACATCTCCAGAAGTAACAGCTCATGGCATTCAATATTTATCCATAATATGGAGACTAATAGAAACCTGTTTATGGCAACTGTAGTTTAATGTCACTATTATGGTAGTGGAATGAAAGCACCCAATCATTCCTTTGTCTGCAAGCAACAGAATCAGCTGTACCACTGAATATTTGACAACAAAAAGTACCATTGCTCTGAGTATGTTCAAAAGTCAGTCTCCATAACACAAGCTTTCCTTGATAGTTAAAGCAATACAAATCAACATGGCTTTCTATTAGCATCTTATTTGCTTAAAACTCTTTTCACTATAAGCTTTCAAAATTCTTTTTTACCAATTTCTTCTTTGAACACCCTTGAGAAAGCCTGCCAGAGTGAGGCCAAGTTTGAAAGAGAAAAGTACCAAATATATAAAGTGCTTTGGGCATAGAACGCTCAATTAAAATTAACAGCTTTGGGTTTTACTTAAGAGACTTAATTCTGTCTGTTTAGCTCCAAGAAGGCTGATGGTTCTGAGCCTGAATGGAAAAAATGGTTAAAGGATCTGTTTCTAGATGCACAGTTTGACTTTCCTCTTAATAGCCAATGTCAACCACCAGCATTTTTTTACCAGTTTTTTAATGCTCTTTGGGACTCAGGGATTTTTATGGAAACGAAGATATATACTCTCTCTCTCCTTGTAGGGCCATTTTAAATACTGCATTGAGCTTTTATTGGTTCTTGGCACAGATCCTTTAAAAAAAAAAAGAGGCACTTTTAATTTTGATTGGTTCTGATCAATGGATCAGAACAGTTCAGCATATTTAAGAACCGTTCTGCCAATAGAAAATTGTTGGAAGAGTCAACGATCTGTAATAAAAGGATGTGAGAGGGCAAGTGCTGGTTCAAGAACCTTAGGGAATTCAGAAGAGAAATCTCAACCTTATACTTTAATGAATCTCAGCGTAAATCATCTTTCTACATGAGTCTTTGCTGAAAGGAACTAACACAGTAAGAACATTTTAATTGATACACCATTTTATTAGCACAGTATTTCTTACTAGAAGAGTTTCTCTTAAGAGTTTTTCACAACAAAATATCTAAGGAGCACAAAGAATGTTATGACAGAAACCGATCATCAGAGAACATTCACCATTTTGTTTAATGCATCACTCCAGTTGATGCACTGATTTTACTTTTTAAAATTTGTCTTTAGCTGTCTCCCTTTCTCCAGTCTCCTTTGAAAGTGAGTACAAGATGCCTGTGAATTTATATTTGGTGTCTAGGGAAAACCAGGACAAAAAAACCCCACTGACCATCAGAATAAATCCAGTTTTGCAGCAACATCTTTTAAACTTTTTAAACCAATAGCTGCTTACACATACTGTTTCCCAGAAACGTTTTCCCTACCACATAAGGTACTGTCTAGCTAGTAACTGCAACAGATGCTTAGGGGCAACATCAGAGTACTGACATGTTGCTATAAATTAGCATGCTGTGCATGAAGTAAGGGTAAGCCATTTCACTTACTTTTCTCCTCCTTCCAAAAAAACTAAATTAGGGAAATATCAGCAACTCTGTTTAAAATGATGAACTCAAAGCTCCTAGAATTTGAAAAAGATTAATACATTCAAGAGAGCTGGACACAATAAACTAAGACAGCCTTGCACTGTGCAACTGCTTCATTATGAGCAGGAACAGAATCACTTTCCTCAGAAAATTTCTCTTTCACATTTAGTAATTTCTTGAACAATTCTCTTAAGCTAGTAGAAGAGAAAAACCTGAGAGTTCTGGCTGAAAAACTTCAGACAAATTGCTTCTGTGGTCTGTACACCAATGGAGCTGTGTCACACATTGAACTTTCCTGTCATCAGTCAAAACATCATTTAGTTTATGTTCAAAGTCAAAATCAGAAATAAGTGTTTCAAAGACACACCCATAAAATAATATAAATCATTGGAAATTACAGCATTGACAATGTGAAATGTTTACTTAATGCTTTTGTATGATCTTTCCTTGACAAGTAAACATGAACTATTTGACTTTCTTCTCTGTTTTTTTTTTTTTTAGTAGAAATAATCAGAAGGAAATGAAATTTTAAAATTCATGTTAACGAAGAGAAGAAAGACATGGAAAATAGATTTTATCAAACTAACCTGGTTCCAGGCTGTGGTGAGATAATAGCCTTGGTTTATTTAGGGCAATAAAAATTAAAGCTGACTCCAAAGGATCTCACAATATTGAGCGACTCAGCAATAAAATAAGAGAATGAAATTCAGCGCCAATGAACTGAAGGCAATGTGCACAAGAAAAAGAAAAAAAAAACAACCAAACAACTCTCTAGCTACAAATACACAATGATAGGTTCTAAATTAGCAATTACCACTCAAGAAAATGGCCTTGAAGTCATTGCAGATAGTTCTTTGAACATATCAACTGAATGCTTAGTGGCTGTCAAAACAGCAAATAGGATGTTAGGAGAGATTAGAAAAGCAATAAAGAACAA
Organism: Haliaeetus leucocephalus; assembly: GCF_000737465.1. Lineage (NCBI taxonomy): Eukaryota > Metazoa > Chordata > Aves > Accipitriformes > Accipitridae > Haliaeetus > Haliaeetus leucocephalus. The sequence continues at coordinate 3,673,550 of NW_010972620.1, forward strand.
AACAGAAAGCATTGGGATGCCAGCGCATAAATCTACAGGATGTCTGTATCTTGAAGCAACCATCACCTCATCTCAAAAACACTAAGTTGAACTTAAAAGGTATAAAGGAGTACAGTCAACTTGGCTAGGGGAATAGAATGGCAGTAGAAATAAGCTCTCTTCAGTTTTGAAACAAAGTTGAAGTGAGACATGATAAAGACATTAACACCATAGGGAAACAGTATAATAGCAGGACAAGTATAGACGGATGCTCTCCAATCCCCCAGCATACTTCTTAGCTCCTTCTTGTGACAGAGATATAAGAAAAGAAAGCACAATCACAAAAAGTGTGGCAAAACAGAGATCAGTGCAGTGCAAAATAAATGAATTAAAAATTGGCCAGCTGACAGCTAAAAAATAAATTGTCGGAAGGGGACCAACATCAGAAAGGGAAATTTCTAGTCAGGTTTGCAAGGCTCCCAGAGTATCAGATCCAGTCAGTTTTGATGAGGATAATATATAATATCTGACAGGTCTATGCATGACACAAAGACTGAAGAAAAAAAGGTTAACGGTAAGGAGGACAAAGAAATCATTCAGTATGCCAATTGGTCAATTGTACCTATTTCAGCAATTTTTTATTTTTTTTTAAACACAGTCACTGCTAAGTTGTATTTACAAGCACAAGGAATCCAGGCCTCGTTTACAGAGCAAAGGATATATATTCCCATTGGAATGAAGCAATTCCCAAAATAATTTAAAGATCAGCGTGAATGACCAACTCGGTATGAATCACTGCTGGGATGATGAAACAAAAAGGGTTAAAACAACCTTAAATACTCAGGTGCACAGTAGTAAGCAGCACTTGAGACGAATTTATCACTCTACAAGATATTGCCAAAGCAGATACTATCAGACATGTTCTTGAAATTCTGGTATTTGCATTTTTTTAAAGGAGGTTGGAAACATGGAGAGAATAGAGAGAAGAATCACAAAAAATATTCACAGGTTGGAGAAAATCCTTTACTGACAGTGATTTAACAAGCTCAATCATTTCACTTTTCAAAAAGACCAAGTGGTGACTTGCCTACAGTGTTGTTATGGGTTTGTCTGGTGGGGTTTTGGTAGTGGGGCAGAGGCCGCAGGGGTGGTGCCTGTGAGAAGCTGCTAGAAGCTTCCCCATCTCCAAGTCGGACACACACCACTGGCCCAGGCCAAGCCCATCAGCAACAGCGGTAGCGCCTCTGGGAGAACAGATTTAAGAAGAGGAACCTGCACTGAGTGGGGGGAGATTGGAATGTGAGGAACCCCTCTGCAGATACCAAGGTCAGTGAGGAAGGTGGGGAGGAGGAGTGGGGGAGGAGGGGATGCCCCCGCAGCCCGTGGTGAGGCGGCAGGCTGTCCCCCCCCCGCCCCTGGGGGGGAGCAGATGCCCACCTGCAGCCCGGGGAGAGAGGAGCCCACACCGGAGCAGGGGGATGCCCCCCAAGATGGCCGACACTCTGTGGGGAAGCCTGCACTGGAGCAGTCTGTGCCTGAAGGACTGCAGCCCACAGAAGGGACCCACACTGGAGCAGTTCGTGAAGAACTGCCGCCCGTGGGAAGGACTCATGTTGGAGGAGTTGGTGGAGGATTGTCTCCTATGGGAGGGACCCCACGGTGGAGCAGGGGAGGAGTGAGGAGTCCTCCCCCTGAGGAGGAAGGAGCAGCAGAGACAACAGGTGATGAACTGACCCCAACCCCCATTCCCCATCCCCCTGCGCCACTGGGGAGGAGGAGGCGGAGAGAACCGGGAGTGGAGTTGTGCCCAGGAAGGAGGGAGAGGTGGGGGGAACGTGTTCTAAGGTTTGGTTTTACTTCCCAACATCCTTGTTTTGATTTGATTAGTAGTAAATTAAATTGGTTTTGTTTCTTCCCCAAGTTGAGCCTGTCTTTTGCCCATGACTATAAATGGTGAGTGATCCCTCCCTAGTCCTTGTCTCAACCCATGAGCCTTTCTTTATATTTTCTCATCCCACCGTGGCCGGGGGCGAGGACTGAGTGAGTGGCTGCATGGTGCTTTGTTACCACCTGCATTTAAACCATGACAAGTGTGTACAAGTTTCCATGGGGAGAAAATACCAAGGCTCTCATTCATCTAGCACAAAAACGCATGGTAAGAAACAATGGCTGGAAGCAGACACATTTGAATTAACTTCAGACCTTATTATGATTTACTTTCTGTATCATAAAATAATGTTACATATACTGAAAAAAGATTTGACTATGCTGCAATGACCAGATAATCTAAGATACAGCAAATGGTTGGATGGTAAACAGAGAGTACGAAAAATAATTATGCTTACACAGACTCATCCAGGTGGTCATAGATTATTGGTCCACCATTTCTGACTCTTTAGTTGAGACTCTGAATGACATCCGAATAAACAGATAGATGCCTTTGCAATGCAGATGGCTTACGAAATGCTGACACAGAGTACAGAGGGAATGACTTTCTGCACTTATGAATGTAAATCTTCCCAATAAGACAATTATCATGCTAAGACACACTTAAAGCCACAGCAGCCCAAGCGTTATCAGGACTTCGTATTCTCTAGAACAAAGAAATGATCTGCCAGAAAATAATGACATAGCTTTGCACAGTTGCCCCTTCAAACCTTGTGGAACAAAATAGGAGAAAACACTAAAAAAGCATGCTTGGAAAAGAGCAATTCATCACCCGTAGCGCGTATCACAGGCTGATTGGAAGTTATCGCCTTAGTATTAAGTAGGAGACAATAAACAATAAGAGAATGGATGAACTGAAGAGGAAGAAGCCTTGAACATAACTAGTTTATGTCCAATGCAGCAGAGGAAAGTGGGCAAGGAAGGTCTGCAGAACAACAGGGTCTAGCAGTAAGGTCTAGGGAGACAGATGATCTTCCCAGAAGAGCTCTGGGTAGCATGAAAATACAATTACTGATTTAATAGAACACAGAAAAGGAAAACCGCAAGGAACAATTACTGCCTGCATAACTATTTTTGCAATATACAGAGTAAATTTTTAACTTACAGAGGTTATCTTTAGACTTATTTAGTGCAGTTCACAGACCTGGCTGAGGAGCAAGAGGGCAATGTTTTCCATAACTGAGAAATTATTTTCTGTGTGTGCATTTAGGAGGCAGATGGAAAACCGTAAAGGGAATTAGTGGATGTGTTGCTGCTTGGTATGTGCAAACTAAAACAAAACCTGTAGATCTTTAAAGAAACTCAAATTACAGCAATAAATAAAGGGGAAAATCTGTGAAACGTAATGGTCAGTGTGGTTGGACTAGATGAATTAAAGACACATTGGTGCCTTTAGCTCTACAAATGCATTATAAACACCCTATAGAATTCCTTTTTTTTCATTACATATTAATGCCCATAAGTAAGCTACATACTGTATCAAAAGAGTACTTGCATTAAAATGAAATAATTTACTTATTTTTGCAGTGATGTAAAAGGAACTATTTCATGAATTAATTATAAATATTTTAAGGACCAATATTGTAAATGGAAGGTAAACAGAACAAAACAGTGTTCCATCCTTTGCTATTTCTTTTCTCATTCTCTGATTATTTAACATGCAAAGAGAAATTAAAATGTCTGAAAAGGTATGTAAACATTCATGCATGAATAATTGTTGTTTCTATGATTTTACTTAAGCCACTAATTTGCATAATAATTCAGTATAAATTTCCATATTGGATGAAAGCAAACACTTTTTGAACCTTTACCTTAAATCTAGTATATTTTTAATTCTATTAAAATTAAAAATTGTGCAGGATTCTACTTCGAGCGCCCATCACATTTACTCATCTTATGACAGGGGACAAAGTACAGCAGCAGCACACAGCTGAGCACAGTGCAGAATCCCTAAGGTATCAGCAGTTAAGCCCACCTCGGGGGCAGCATATCTGTGCCAGCACAGTTTGTCAAGACTATTCTAACATCTCACAAGAAAACCGATGGTCTGTTAGCTCGACTGCAGCATCACACTAACACGGTTATACTGTCACCATGCTCAAATATGTGGCAGACATGTCCTTAAATTCCTAGGGGAATGCCTGCATTGCTTGTTTAGTGTGGATCTGGAGTAGGCTTTTGGACAAATTCCCCAACTGTCACCACTGTTGTGCTCATACTGTGGAGCAATCTCGGAGCTCATGATGGAGAGGCTGACCTGGAAGATGTGCAATGTACACTCCAGACACAAATGGGCTTTCGGTCTATGGAACTAAACTAGAGCTAGTCCAAAGTGAAACAATGACAAGATGCATACAGTGTGGACGTCACGTCCTCAGCACCGTTTTACTCAGCAGATGATCTCCTACTTGTCCACACTGCTTACTAATAGAGACTTAAGCACCCTAAGATTGCTTTCATTAAGTTTTTAGGTGCACAGCAGTCTCACTGACTGCCCACATGTATACTTGCACATATTTTAAAAGCTCCTCCCAAGTCTTTTTTTTGAAAATAGGAGTTGGGCCATCAAGGTGACTATTGCTTAATTACTTGGACCTTGCTGTGCTGCGTGAGGCAATAGTTAAATATCCCTCTAGATCCACAAACCTCTTGCCCATTGGTCTCACCTTCTTTGCCAAGAGCACAAAAATGTACACTGCACTAAACAGCAATCTTAACAGTGGCCCCACACTGTATTAATGTTTCTCCTTCATACTAACTACAGTATTTTTAAACATGAACAAAAAATAAGAGTATTCAGTAAAGAAAAAAAAGAAGAAATTATGACAAAAATCTTTTTAATGTAGATACGTGTAAAGAAAACAAGTCTTATATCCAAGTTAATTTTTTTAAATTAATATTGCAAAAGTTTCCTAAGAGAGAATGTATACTGTTTTTCTAAGAACTGTTTTTCTGACATATTATTTACCATGTTTTTATTGGCAAATAGAGCACATTTTAATTGATATGTTATAAAGCAAGCACAATTCTAAAATGAAAATAGTTGAACAATTATTTTTCTAAAACCATGACTTCAAATAGCAATTATTGTCACAGCAGTTGATTTCTCTCATTGTACTTGACAAGAACATTGTGTTTATGATTATGATGTGCTAGCTTCAGCCATCCTTCCTTGTGTTAACTAATATACACATGACAAGCAGCTCCAAAGATTTCAACTGGATTATCTGAAGTACAAAGCACTGTAAACATAATATTAGGAGTCTGATAAGTATGAGAACAGTATAAAATTTTTTATGTTTTTAATGATTAATTAAATTGCTCTGAATCACAGTTTTACAAACACTGTTATAAGTAGGAGTATTTCAATGATTAGCAATTCAGAATGATTCCAGGAATGAAGTGTTACAGTTCCAAATTAAAATGTGTGAAGACTTAGAGGAATGTAGTCTTGGCTAACGGACTAGGGCATGCAGCTTCCAGACCACGGTAATGCAGTGTGTGGGATCAGGGTAATAAATCCTGGCTGACCCTGCGGAGCCAAGGCATATCAGCCAGTAGTGCTTGTTTCCAGATCTAAGAGAGCTCTGGCTACCACAGCCAGTGAAACACACTGCCTACGAACCCACCGCTACCATCTAGGCGATTCAGGAATGTCCCTCTCTTTTTCTTACTGGTCGTGAGAAATACTACCAGTACCAGCAGCTCCATGAACCAGAAGGGCTGTTTTCCTCTTACATCAGCCTAGATCTATGCCCCATTCCATGTCAGATTTTTCCTGCCCCTGTTTTAACAACACAATAGCTCCTGAGCTCCAACTTTTCCCCCACAGTTTCTCCATGAATTAAACGAATGCAAGGGAAATTTAACTCAGCTGTGAACCTTCTAATCTTAAAACCATATAAAGGGTTCAAGCCGTCAGTTCTTGCTTTCTGAACTGGAAAGAGAAAGAAATGTCTGAATATGAAGTAAATGGTATTTAAAACTTCAAGTATTACCAAAAATCATTTAAATGCAAATTTGTATTTATTTATTTGTGTCTCAAATGGAATTCACACAAGTTAAGCAACACCTTTCAAGTTCATTTGAAACTAATTACACGGATAATTCTACTTATCCAGATGACAGAGATTAAAATGCTATTTTTGGATGCAGTCCTGAAAATCTATATATTCCCATAAATAAATCTTGCATGAAGTGTCTCGTGAAAGTCACATAATTGCCCCTAAAATTCACTTCTCACATGTCCACAGCTACCAACCTTATAAAAAAATAGAGTAACAGTTAAAAATAAATATATATGGCCTTCTATTAGTCTGGTCCTCCCAGTCAGAACCCTATGTTTGGTAAGAATGCAAGGTAAAGGATATCCACATCAGATTTGTTTTACTGTGTCATGGTTGATTAACAGGAATAGCATCTGCACAGAGATGCCATCCATAAAGTTACTGACCAAGGTTTTAAATGAAGATTTAAAACCATTACAAGAGCATAATGGAAATATCTTAGCTCATGGATTAAAAAAACCATTCATATATGGATAGTCAACCGAAAGCATTTTTCCTTAATATATTCAAAATTTCTTAAAGATGGCAATAGAAAGTCTGTATACACATTTCTGCAGTTCACACAGCAAAATAATTGCCATGAACAGCTCTGCAGGTATAGAAAACACTAATACATAGTTATTCTAAGGTGAGAAAAGGCTGACAGTGTAAACAATAGGGATCAGATCTTAGAATAAACTCAACTGTTAAATGGTATAAACTTTTCTCTTTATTTGAGTTTTTAACATGTATTTAAAAAAGAAAAAAAAGGAAACCCAAAAGAATAGGTTTCAATGATTTTAGATTCCTGCATTTCAACATAGTGTTCTTCAATGCCAGCCCAACGTCTATCAAGTATCATCAGTGCAGACTCAAGTTATACCCCAAGGAAACATCAAACCTTTGTGAAGACTTCCACCTAGTATCAGAGCAGTCCTTCCAACTGAGGAGAACAGGAGACCACTTCTAAAGAATTTCCTACTCCTGGTGTAGGAAAATACTACAATTCTTATTTTCATAACATCTGTCTCTTGGAATCACAAACAAACTGAATATTTCTGCTTGGAAACAGATTTAACTGGCACTTATCTCACTTAGAATAAAATAAAAGGAAGAAGGAAGGCTGAGATGGAGCCATGGACAGAGTACTTGGGCTGTTGAGTAAAAATTCAGTTCAGAAAGTATACGTCGACACATTCTCGTTCCCTGGCAGAGGAGACATTGATCATTGATGATCCTGAGCTCTATAAATGAAATATTTTCAGAGAAAATGGGCTGGGGGGAACTCTACTCCCACATAATAAATTCCTGTTTTTCTCTATGTTAGAATCAGATTAGATGTTTTTATGAAGCAAAGAGAAGTTTGGCAGATCAGAGTAGCAGATCTTTCTACAGAATTTCATCTCCCACAGAGTAGATGGCTATGAAGATGAAAATTTATTTCTATCTTGGAGGACTATTATTGACTACGGCAGGAATATTGTAAAAGAATTCCTTAGAAAGGATCTTATTCCCTGGTCTAATTGAGAAAAATACCTGGAAAACATAGGGATATTGTAACTTATTTTAAAGAAAAGAGCCCTACTAAAATCTGAGGCGCAGCCTAGCTTTAAAGACATCACATAACTATGTCACCACACTGGCCACTGCAGGAGGCACACTCAGACATGAGCAAAAATTCTTAAGCTCATATTTTTTCTAAATGGCAAATAGTGTTTAAATCTCTGAACTGACAAAATATTTTTGAATCAGTAGTACTCAGTTGGGCATGGAACTTCATATCCTCAGTGGTATCTGATCCAAGCATCATTTCTTTTAGCGTATGACCTGTGTTACAGCTATATCTTAAAAAGTATTCAAAGTAAAGCCCTTTGAGAAATCACCTCCTATACGGCTATATGCTTAATCTTCTGAAATCCCAAATCAAACAATTTACAGCAACTCCACAAAGGTAGCACTACCTTTTAGGTGCTTCCTGAACAACTCTAACCTGACTGTGATCATGAGATGATACCATTGATCCACTGCAGCTGGATTCTGTTGCATAGTTTGTACCTTTTTTTTCCTTTTTTGAGGAATTCTCACTAACTACCAGGCCATCTCTAGCTGCCCAGCCAAACAACAATCAAAAAATGAGTAGGGACATGTGTGATCCAAGCTCACTATTACTTCCACAAGGTGAGTCTCAATTATCCCAATGACACTACTTTCCAAAATATCTGACAAGTTTGCACCACAGCCACCTGGACCACTTATGTATGTGTGCTGTGACTCCACTCAAAAAAAAATTAAGTATACCTGTGTGAAATAAATGTGCATATATATTTTAAATATATAAAAATTAAAAAAGTAGGCATTATGGGAGAAGAATTGAGTTATAGGATGTGATTGTTTTACTGCTTAGATAAATAGCAATATAAATAACAACAACAAAAATCAAAGAAAAGTCCATGAGCTGCCTCTACTCAAGTACTTCTACCCAGAACATCTGTACTGAGTGGGGCAGCACAGTACTCACGGTAGGTGTTCATGGACTGATTCACCCAAACACCGACACTTAGTAGCACAATGCATGCCTGTGTATACAACAGATTATAAACAAAGGATTAGATGCACAGGCTGAAGTGCTCCAGCTCTTTTGCATGGAGGGTGCAACTTGTTTTGGAAGTAATGAACATTTATTGTAGTAAAAGATGCTTGTTGCCTTTAGGTGGCCCATTGGCTTCGGTAAAAGTTTTTGACAGTAGCAGCCTTTCTGTTTAGAGACTGGTTTTGGCAGTGGAGATCTGCAGCATCGCAGAGGAGCCAAAATAGAGGTCATGGGCAAATTAAAGTAGTAACCTTCTGCCGTGGACCTTTCTGACTGGTTGCCACAGGACCACTGGATGTTATTGTGGCACAGAACATTTGGACTGCTCTACAGAAGTTAAGAGAAATATATGCAAGGGAAATGAGCCTTAAAAAAACAGTATACTGCCAAAAGCATGCTATAAGTCTCTAGGGGAGCACATTTAAAATTATTAGTAATGTAACCAAAATAATTTTGTTGAGGAAGAAGAGCAAAATTAAGTAAAACAGTAAACTAAATCTTCAATAATGGTATTAATAAAGCTTTGCAGTTTAAGCTCTGAATGCATAACTGAAAATATGGAGGATGAAGTATCAACTGCATTTTACATAAATTGCATTTTAAAGTAAGCAGCATCAATGAAATATCAATATAATACATATTAGTTTATTAGTAAGAAGAGCTACCACATCCATGTAAAATCATTTATTAGTATATATTGAATGTAGAAAACCAACTTAATCCTTCCTCTCCTGAGGCATAAACTCCTATAATAGTTTAAAATCATCTCTGAAAACTGCCTCTACAAAGCCTGGGTTTATTGGTCTTTGCTGTGCAATGAAACATCAAAATACTTCTTGAAGGTAAGGAAGAAAGAAATGTGTTTGAATGAGGAATTTGTTATTTGCAGAAAAATTATTATGAAAAAAAAGTATTGATTTTTTCCATTATGTGCATGCGCTGAAATATTATAGAGAACGGGGGGGGGGGGGGGGGGGGAAAAA